>NC_090270.1:64494313-64794313 GCF_040414725.1 Anabrus simplex | reverse complement strand
CGTTAATAGACTCAAAAACTACTGGACCGAATTCGCTAAAATTTTCACAATTTGTTCTTATTACATCTGAAAGGGATTATGAAGTGGTTTGAACGAAATCGGTAAGGTAGTGTTATTGTTATGAGTAATTTTGTGTAATTTTATTAAATAGCAAAGCCGCACCAAGATTGGATCGACTTGACGGACAGATTGTCGCTAGGCGACAGCAGCTTACGCTATACCATGATAATCCGCTAAATGAAATGGCGTATGGTTTTTAGTGCCGGGAGTGCCCGAGGACATGTTCGGCTCGCCACGTGCAGGTCTTGTGATTTGACTCCCGTAGGCGACCTGCGCGTCGTGATGAGGATAATATTTGCTGTATATAGGAGGATGAGAACACGCCGCATTGACTTACAAAGTACCTTTCTTGATAGGAGGTGCATTCTTATGCCTATTATTTTGAAGTAGCAATCCAACATGCCGTGATCGAGATGTACTTTCATGCCATAGTACCAACATTGATAGGTCTGCCCATTTTGAAGAATGTAGCTGACAAGAGTTATCACTCCCCTCCTAACGAAGAGCAACTGGGGGTTCCCAACGAGCAAAGGCGAGTCTATGTAATCTATAGGTCTATAGGTGGGTATGTAGGTATTGCATCTCCTCCTATACCACTCGAGCGATTTCAACCAAACTTGGTACACTTATGACTTAGTATCAGGAAACAAACCTCGTGGGGGAAAGACACCACAAGCACCCTTAGAGGGGAACCATGGGGAAAGAGTTACAAAAATAATAGAAAATACTGTTGAATTCATAGTTTTCCGTGTCGCTGAGATAAATAGTGACACTCCGGATTTTAAAGTCCAATTTCAGTCCCCTTGGGGGGGAGGGTGAGGCGGGAGTGAGATGTAATAATAGAAAATATAAGTCGAATCCATAGTTTTCGGGGTCGCTGAGATGAACAGTGGCACTCCGGAATTTTTTAAGTTCAAAGTTCATCACCCTTTGGGGTGGAGGGCGAGGGGTAATGAGATAAAAATTTAATCGGAAATAGTGACGAATCTATAGTTTTCGGTGTCGCTGAGATGTATGGTGATACTCCGGATTTTTAAAAGTCCATGCTCAGCATTGTTGCGAGCTGTTTGTGCTTACCTTACGTAAAAAAAAATTCTCCCCTTCGAATTGGTGCTCTTTTCTCCTTCTGCTGTTACGAACTGTCGGCTTCCCGGCTGCTTGTACTACTGCTCTCACTGCTCGCCTGCATGGCGCATCCACTCTGACGTCACGCCTATAGTATGTTCTCGATCTACCCCGCTGGCATATATACCGGGTGGTACAGCTGCCCCTATTTTTTCCCGAATATACGCAACCAGCTAGGACGTAAATGCCTCTTAGTCCCATCTTGCGCAACACCTTACAGCAATGTTATGTGCAGTTAACCCGATGTAGACTTCTCCGCACAATGGAAAAATGGTACAAGAGGCAGTAAGTGAGGTCCATCTCAAAAACACCGTACCATTTTATGTAGAGCGGTGTTCAACACTCTACTAATTTTTACGAAATGTAACTATACTGTACAAACCATAAACACGCCTATAGCTGTCGGTAGAGAATTGCGCACCTGATTGGTCCAAGAGGCCATTTTCTTTTGATAGAAAGGGCGGTCGTGGTATCATAGAAAACGTGATAGGGTAAGACCAATTACAGACATGTCAATGCACCACCATTTTGTACAGTCTCCTCACATCGAAATTGATAGAAACGTGTTTTGCACTGTAGTTTATAATCTGTGGCACGCAAATGCTGTACAGCAGATGTGATAGCTTACGCCATGTAATTACTACCGTTAGATCGATCAAAAAAGTCATAAAACGGGACCATAAGGCTGTAACTCGTCAGTAACTTGTCGAAGCGGGAACTTCCGCTCTCCTCGTGAATACAGAGTTACAAGGATGGCGCTTTTACGTTGCAAATAGCTGCGCGGAATTACGTATGGAAGACGTACCTCGATAGGTTACTTGAAGCAGGAAGCGTTCCAACCATTCTTGAGTCATGCATTTTTTCATGTCATTTCGTATTCGCCTAGGCATCGTTTACGAAGACCTTTCTGAAGTCTCCGATATTCTTCTACGGAAGTTATAATAAACAGGTATCATAAATATCGCCACATACGCACCGATTGTGAATACCACCTGAAACATAACGCTGGACTCATTCAACCAAGTAACGCGTAGAAAATGGTTGCAACTATCTGGGCGTAAGAGAGACGCGATTCTTTAGTTCACTGTGGTGTTTGCACATTCGAGTTCAGAACTTTTAACATCAACGATCAGTACCGAAGCGATAGCCTAGGTAATTCCATTAGTACAGAGCTACGAGACCAATTCTTTGTCGCCTGCAGTGGCTACATGGCACCAATCGCAGCGAGCATACGATATGTTAGCAGGCATTTAGAGTTCGAATCTAGTTACGAGCTTTTCAATTTTATTTTTATATTATACTTGTAAGGCCATTCGTAATAAATATTTAACGTTCTTAAGTCTCAAAAGTAATTTGCCACCTTTACAAAGAAAGCATACATACGAAAGGAATAATAACATGCGACTTCCATATGGCAAACGACTACAGGGAATGAAGCGCAGTGCACGTGTTGTCAACATTCTGACCCACCCATTCAACCAAGCAACTGCGCACGTTCGACTCGAAGACCAACTAACAGCGGTCTACACTTCATACGTAGGGCACATGAAACAGCATATCGTAATCCTAGCAGCAACGTGTGAGCACGTACTGTACGGTTAGCGCGAAAGCAAACATTATGTATTCACGGGATGATTATGTGAATATGGTACTACTTTATGGAGAAGCAAGGCAAAATGCACGGGAAGCCAGACGCTTGTATCAAGAACGATTTCCTGGACGAAGGCTGCCAACTGCAGATACATTTCGACGTGTTGAAAGACGGTTGCGTGCAACGGGGTCATTTCATACATTACCCCCCGTTCGGGATGCTCCAGTGACGTCTAGAAATAACGACGAAGCTGTTCAAAATGCAATTGCATACAACCCGCACACAAGCTCACGGGCCATAGGAAATGAACTGAACATCAGTCATGTATCTGTACTGCGAATATTGCACCGCCATAAATTCCACCCTTTCCATCAACAGCTGCACCAGGAACTTCACGGAGATGACTTTCCAAAACGGATGGAATTTTCGCAATGGATATTACAAAGAGTTGAAGCTGATGCGAATTTCTTAATGGACATTCTCTTTAGTGACGAATCCAGATTTCACAACAACGGAACTGTTAATCGTCACAACTTCCATTACTGGAGCGTTGAAAATCCTCATTGGATCAGGGGAGCTCGATTTCAGGTACAATGGGGCGTCAACGTGTGGTGCGGGATACTAGGTGACAAGATAATTGGACCATATTTCTTCGAAGGAAACCTCACGGGACGACGCTATCTAGAGTTTCTTCGTGAGTACCTCCCACTCTTATTGGAGGATGTGCCCTTATGACACGGTTACGGATGTGGTTCCGGCAGGATGGAGCTCCCCCACACTGGTCGTTGGCAGTACGGAACCACTTGCATAGGACATATCCTGGACGATGGATTGGACGAGGGGGTCCGGTCACATGGCCGGCTAGATCACCTGACCTACTCCACTCGACTTTCTCCTCTGGGGTTATTTAAAGGAAAGAGTCTATGAGCAGGAGCCTGAGAGCCCGAATCATTTACGGCGGCTCATCTCGGAAGCCTGCAGGCAGATTCCACCACATATGTTGCAGCAAGCAAGAATGTCTCTCCTCCATCGTGCTCAGATGTGCATTAACGAAGCAGATGGTCATTTTGAACATTTGCTTCATTAATCGAATGGCCATGCATAAGCCCATCGCACCGCTGTCGGTACAATCTCACTTTGTTGCAAATAGCTCTTTTAAGAGCTCCTTCAAAAACAAACATAGCTGAGTACCTGCAATATGAGAACTGATCATGATTTAGATTTGTCGTCAACAACACGACTCTCACGAACATCAACAACGCAATAAAAATATTCGTCGTACACAGGACTCGAACCGCCTACTAACGAACACCGGTACTCTCCTCTAACTTTTAGCAAGCTCGGCTATCACGGGTTGCTGTTTAGCGCTGTTGTGTTGCTGCTACTTCTAGTCATTCAACAATAATATTCTCTGTACAGGACGTTTCTGCGACACATAATTTTCACGATTCTTTACCATCAATCGGTATTTTATCATTAATGCTGATTTGCTTGACACGAATAAACGAATTATGGAAAGCGTTGTAAGAGCAGATATTGTAGTGAGTAGTCAAGGTCAATACTTTTAGGTTCGACAATAATCTGCGGGTTGCATAAAACTGCGTGAATAGGGGCAGCTGTACCACCCGGTATATGGCCTTGTGTCGTTCATTTGGCAGGTCAGTTGTGGTATAACCTTGTTAAAGACAGCGGGAGCTGGAACTCTGTACACGGCTGGACCGTGTCCATTTTACTTGTAAACTTCGTGCTGGACTTCTGTCAAGGGTGAGCAGACACTGTTTCTTTCTATCATTTAACGTGCCCTACCTTGCTGTACTTGGGCTTCGCCGTAGTAACGAAAATTGAACTTTGGTCCCTTCAGGACACATCTGAGTATTCGTGCAGCGCAAATGTTCTGCCTTTTGGACATTTATATTCCTAAAATGTGGTGTAAAATGGTGTACAGGACAGCTGATCTAAAATTCTAGCCCATACACATTCCTACTTTCTGAGATGAACTTTTGCATCGCGTCTGTTAGTGCTGGGGACTTGGCGGCTTGATCCTTATCCTATCCCATTCCTCCGTTTCTTATTTCCTTGTTTTCTTTTCTTATCCCATCTATCTGTTAACTTTGCGTAAAAATGGTGCTTGCTCAAAAGATGTGGTCTGCTAATTTAATTTGTATGTTCATCGGCTAGCTTCAATTTTATTATCGCCTCTGCGCATGCATGTGTGTTTTAATCCCTTTTGGGATCACTTGTTAGAATTCCTATTTTTTTCTCTAATCTACCAAAAGGATCACTCCCTGGATTGGAGATTGGTTTATTTCTATTCTGAATCTCTAGAATTGTTTGGCATGAGGTTACATTTTTTGTGTCCTATTGTAAACATTGTATCAATTTGTGAGCTTATCTAGCAACTACCAACTTTGTATTCTACTGGCACGAGCCTGAAACTTTATTTGATGTACCTCCCTTCTAGCGTATTGTGTAATATAATGCAAAGAAACTGATTTCAGAATCTATGGGTTCCCTCCCACTTTTTCTCCTTCCCCTAATTGAAGTGTCGGAACATATGTCCAAAAGTTGTAGTGATTGGTGCTTAGGAATTCGATTATGACGATGTAATCAAATCTTGTATCACCTACGTGTTTTAAAATCAAACTTACTGCTTTTATTACTCCATATGCTGGTTCATACTATTTGTTCTGATGTAAAGATAATTTGTTACCCCTTTGAGATTGGTATAATATATTTGTTATTTTCAAACTTGTTTTCCAAAATTCTCTTTCACGAGTTCCTTTCCCCTATTACTTCTGTTTTCACGTGTACCTACCACGGCAATTCTCTTGGGTAGCGGCCCTTTAACTTCTTTATGCACATGTATGGAGCTCTAAATTGCACTGTTTACCGTAATGTTGACACGATGTATTGAACTGTTATATTCTCATGTTGCACGCTTCTCGGCACTCTGCGCGCTTGTGTACTGTCAGTTCTGAGTACTTTGATATCTTGTTGTCTAGTATCCCGATCAAGGACACTCTCCTAAAAAAAAATCTCAATTACAACGCTATTTCTAGCAAGTTGATAGTAAGCAAAGACACTATCAAGTACAAAGAGCGTTACATTAAGAGATAAGAATTTCGTAGTGTTCCCTATTGAAGTGAGTTCAGCGACCTTGGGGGTGGGGAGTGAGACATAGAATTAATCGAAAATAGAGTCGAATCCATACTTTTCGGGATGGCTGAAATGAATAGTGACACTCCGGATGTCTTTTAAGTCCAAGTTGAGCCCCAGTAAGTAGGGTTGTGAGCAGGGGTGAAGAAAAGAAAATGTGCAAATGACGGAGATTTTGGGTGTTTGTATGCATGTTCCAGCGTAGGGATCAACTAAACTTGGTACATATATTATCTACTATCTGTAAAATATACTGCGGGGGCAAGACACCCCTAGAAGCCCTAGGGAAGGGGGTGAAATATAATTATAACTAAAAACGACCGATATTAGTGTTGAATCCATAGTTTTCTGGACTATGGGAGAGATTTCAGCCAAACTTGATATACTTATAACTTACTATCGTGAGACAAACTGCGAGGAGGTATGGTAGACCTAGCACGCTAGGGGTGGTGTGGGAAGGGCTGAAATGTAAAAATAATCGAAAATAGTGTGGAGTAGTGAGACGAATATTGATACTCCGGCCGTCGTTCTGTGTATGTTTCTTCCACAATAGCCCTCATACAAAATTGGTACACGTATGACTCACTATCTGAAAAGAATACTATTGGGTAAAACTCCAGTAGCACTCCTCGTGGAGGTGGTGAAATATAAAAATAAATGAAAATGAGTAATGTTAATGTTTACGAGTTCGCTGAGTTGAACTGTGGCACTCTGGATGGACAAGTTATACTTCACCGCAATTGGTATGGAGGTTGAGAGGGGGAGAAAATGAATGTAAAAATAACCGTAAAAAATGGGTGTATATGGTATATTCCAAAGTAGCTCTCAACAAAACTTGGTACATCTATGACTTACCATCTGGGAAAAAAAAAATACTATGGAGATAAAATACCAATCCCCGCTGGGGGTTGGGAATGGGAGGGAATGACATTTTCCATTATTTAAAAATAATAGAAAATAACCGATATCAATGTGGAATTCATTGCTGTCACTCCCTGAATATCGTTTAAGTCGACGTTCAGCCTCCATTGGAACGGTACACTGAACGGGGTTTTGTAGTGAATAGTAAAAAATGACCGAGATTAGTGTTCAATCCACTGCGTTTGGGGTCTCAAGGCTGATTGGTGAGAGTCTCAATGACAGTTGAAATCGTATAGATCATATCTATACCGTGACTGATAAATACATGAAGTTATCACTTATTATCTTTTTGAAAGGATCAAATACTTCCCAATCAATTTCAGCTTCCGCAAGGATAAAATTTTACTCAAAAAGAAATCATTTAAAACTTGAAATCAGATACATCTAAATAACGCTAAAAACTATATAATAGATGGTAAAAATCCATATCCCAGAAAGGAATTCTATAAAAATTCACTTTAACATAACTAACTGGTGATACTAATCTTAAAAGTAAACATCCTAAACCAACCGGGCTGCGCCGGGTAGTACAGCTAATACATATATAAAATTAATAGAACCGAGCTCGATAGCTGCAGTCGCTTAAGTGCGGCCAGTATCCAGTATTCGGGAGATAGTGGGTTCGAACTCCACTGTCGGCAGCCCTGAAGATGATTTTCCGTGGTTCCCCATTTTCACACCAGGCAAATGCTGGGGCTGTACCTTAATTAAGGCCACGGCCGCTTCCTTCCTATTCCTAGCCCATTCCTATCCCATCGTCGCCATAAGACCTATCTCTGTCGGTGCGACGTAAAACAAATAGCAAAAAAAAAATAGATATTCCCAGCGTGAGTCCTTTGCTGAATTGTCCGCCTACTGTTCAGAGGACCCGGATTCGATTCCCACCCTGGTAGGGATTGTAATCGTGTCTGATTCTTCTAGCCCGGGGACTGGGTGTTTGTGTTTGTCAATACACTTTCCTCTTCATATTCAGACAACATACCACACAAGCAACCACCAACGAAACACGTAGTAGTGATTACGTCCCTCCATATAGGGTTGGTTATTTAATTCATGTGAAAATAACTGCTTAGTTGTACGTAAGTGTGTACATTATATAGGCCTAAATATTGTGTGTGTGTGTGTGTGTGTGTGTGTGTGTGTGTGTGTGTGTGTGTGTGTGTGTGTGTGTGTGTGTGTGTGTGTGTGTGTGTGTGTGTGTGTGTGTGTAAGTTAGGATCATAGCATTTTATACTACATGTGAACTTGGTTCAGTGTAAGTGAAGGCTGTATAACCTTTAACCACGTCCAAGTAAAGGTAGACATCTTATAAATAAAGTTGTAGGGGGTCCGCTGTCTTTAATTTCGTTTGTTTTGCCAATTTTTCAGATATTTATCCGTTTTAGGTCAACTCAAGACCGAATCGGTGGTTTTTACTTTCCGTGTCTCTTTGTCTGTTTGTTTGTTCCACCATCACGGCAAAACGGCTGGATGGATTTCAACCAAACTTCATATTTGGAGTATACTCACCCCGAGGAAGGTTTCTATATGCATTTCGTTTTAAAATCTTTGATTAGACGGGGATTTATAGGAAAACCAGAACGGTCCATTTTCTCTTATACTATTGATATCCTGTAACATAAACTCCGTGGACCGTATGTGAAACGTCTATTCATTATAAACAACTTTCGTTATGTTCATAATTTACCTTACTATTCAAATGACGGAGAAATTTACTATTTTCTCCGGGTATCATGGTCTGCGTGTGTGACCGACAGACCGACAACGAACATACAGGTTGCCATGGCAACGTCTCTGACTGCTTGCCAGCAGGGAAGTAACGTATTGCCATTTTCCTCATCATACCTTTAAATTCATGGTTGTTCCTTGGGTAGAAGGCAAGAGAGGGCGTCAATCGGCCGTTCTGCGGGATATTGGCGGAATATCGTTGGAGTTTATAACCGTCCTCGAATAGCTTAACCCTTTGGCACTCAGCCTATATACAGGAGTTTGCTCGAAGACACTCAGACTAATTTCTGTCATTTTCCAAACCGACTTACAAAAAATCAACACGTAAAGAGTTTAACACACATTAAAATAAAATAAATCACACTAATACAGGAAACTATGAGCATTTCAGAAATGAACATACCTAAAACGTATTGTTATTGGTAAAGCCAGAAAAAGATTTTAAATTATGAAAATAAATTTAAAAAATAATTTTTGATTTTCAATGGCTGAAAAATCAGACATTATTGCGTATTCCTTCTTTACTCTTAGACGTGAAAGAAAGAACATTTATTTCTGATTAATTTGATATCAATATGATGTGTGTGCTGCAATTCATTCATGAAGCATGGCACATTGTTATTCACTGTACATGTAACGGTCATCGATGTCAGGTCCTCGCGGTCCGATGCACGGTGAGCAGCTGTGACTGTGTCATTTCCCACATAATGCGAATCACTTTCGGCAAAAGAAGGTCATTATCACTGTCTAAATCATCTGAAAATTCAAGGATATCGGCCTCATTCGGCCTTGAATATGGCCTAGCCATTACGATAAAAAGATGAGGCAAGCACGTGCAACAACGGAGTTATGAAATGGAGTAAAATTATAGTTTGCGAAGTACAGCGAACACACGATATACCAAAGAAACGAAATATACTCTTAACTAAACTCATATCAAGATCAAATTGTTGTATTCATAAGCCAACCAAAACAGATCCACGCAATAACAACTTCAAATAACCACAACATAAACATTCACGGTCAACAGATTTCATTTGTCGAAAATAAAAATATTTTGTAGGGCTGGTGGATATATCTGTAGAGTAAAACGCAAATTCAACGTTTTAAGGTACCGTCACGATCAACTGTTACGATTTAACAGCCACGGAAATGACGAAAATGCCTAAATAGGACAGAGCCGATATATCGGCGCCGTGAGTGTTTTCGCCATAACCTCTCGCGCCGATAGATCGGCGCGCTGAGTGCGAAAGGGTTAAGTAATAACACCATTAGTCATCTTATCTGTTGACCTAAGAATGCCTGCGCCTAAATTTCTCCTCTGTTACCTCTTTCTTATATCCATAACTCACACCAGCATATTTTATTGAGGGGCATTTGACTTTCCAATACATTCACTTGGTATTTACAAATTTGTCGTCATCCGGCTGTCCTCAGTTTTAATCCATTTTCTATTAATTTCAACTTTCTTTACTGAATTATTTTCTTCCGTAATTACACCGTACGTATGCGAGTGCTAATCCCGAAAGCTTGACACTCTTTCCTTTGAGGAAATATTCTAAGCTATGCAATTGTATAACTTTCGGCCCCGGAAAATATCGAAATATGGATGCAATTTTAACGACGGTGCACACCTTCGTTTCGGGATAATTGGTGGCTAATCTGTAAGTCTTATCACAAATCAGAAAGCACAATTGCCTTTCATTTTGGAGAGATTTACAACTTTGGTCCTATGACTTTTTATCGTATTTCTATTCCTTATACGTTAAATAGAGCTGTATTTCTCGATTTCAAGTTAATTTTGTAACGTATATGTTAACATTAATTTGGCACACTTATAGGAAAGATAGAATCATGACATTCGGCACGCACATTGGCATGACCAGTGGCAATGTGATAGCCAAATTTTATGATTCTATCTGTGACATGAGTATCACAAATATAAAGTAGTATGCGAAAACTGTACAAAATTTCACATCCAATGATTCTAACTAAATGTAACCCATAAATATAGGAGATACGAGAAGATGTCATGGGACCAACCGTGTAGAACACTGAAAGAGGTGTCTGATGGTGAGGTCCGTTTGCAGATATGTCGCAGAGTTTCAAAGCAGTAACTCTCGAAATAAAGGTCTGCACTTCTAGAGTGTGTCTGTACATTGACTATTTTGGCGACATTTCTGTACAGTTATCCGTTTCAGGTGTAATAATGACCATCTGCATACTTTTAGCTTTGGTGTCTGTTTTTCTGTTTGTCTGTTTGTCTATAATTTGGAAACTACTGGATGTATTTCCACCAAAATTCATATTTAGAATCCACCTATCCTTGGGTAGGTTTCAGGGCAAATACTGTTTCTAAATCCATAAAATAACTGGGGGGTTTATACGAAAGCGAAACCGTGATTTTGCACTCCCACAAAATGTACACAACCAAACTTAATAGAAATCTACCTGCCTTAATGGAAATTAATTTTTAAGCCTTTTTTCTCATGTGCATCATTTTGGTAAGAGGATTTATAAGGGAGATATCATTAACCGGACTTAACTTAAGAACGGGCGCGTGTTGAGCGTATTTCTTACAACTTGAAAACTGTTGAAGATATTTGAACCAAACATTATATTTAGCATTCACTTTTCCAAAGGTAGATTGTAAAGATCAATAACATTTCCTGTTCCTGGAATGGACTGGCGGTTTATAGGGAACCGAAATAGTGAATTTACTCTTCCACAATATATACAGTACATGACCAACCTAACTGGAAATCGACCAAATTTGTTGCAAATCCATTTCTAAAAAATTTTTTTCATGTGTATTTTCTCGACAGAAAGATTAACAAGGGAGATATCATGAATGGTAGGTTTTGCAGGGTAAGTCCAGCAGACATAGACCAAAAGGTGTTGTACGTGGAGCAGATACCTTATTTATCTATATAAGTAAAATCCTAACGACTGTGTGCCTGTACATTGACTATTTTGGCGAAATGTTCGCACAACTACGCGTTTAAGGGGTAATAATAGCAACCATCTGCATAAAATTTTGGTTTAGTTTCCTGAAAGTCCTAATTTTAACCCTCCTCGCCAAAAATCCACATTGCGGCATAATCTGCCAGACGAACAAGAAAACAGAAATTTGGCAAATTTATACGTTTTATCCTGTAACGGACAGAACGTTTCCAAGAGCTTTAAATTTTTCACTTTTTCTCTCGAAGAATATCGAAATATGGAGGCAATTTCAATGATGGTGCAGATCTTCGCGAAGTCCTATCACATAAGGGAAGGCACAATCTCCGTTCAATTTGGAGTGATCTACAACCTTGGTCTTATGACTTTTTGTTGTATCTGTATCCCTTTTACGTTTGATTTTTGTCTATTTCTCGATGTTAAGTAAATTTGGACTTTTCATATGCATAATTCATACTTTCAATCACTCATAAGAAAGATAGCATCATCAAACCCTACACGAAAATTGGCCCACCCAGTAGCCATATGTGAGCCAAATGCTATGTATGTAGCTGTCACATAATTATCTGAAAAGTAATGCAATGTGAGATAATCTTACAAAAATTTTACCCTACTCAACGTTTCTAACTCAATCTGGCCCATGAATAGATCAGATATCATACGACCAGCCAGGCCGCTAAATCTGACGTCTTATGGTAAAATCCTTTGTCGATATGACGTACCGTTTTGCAGCAGTCAATCTGTAAATGAAGGTATGCAATATTTTAAGCATGGATATACTTTCGTATGTCGTGTTGTAGCGATCGAGAAAGGGTGTGTCTGCTATTGTAATCAGTACTCCCCACACCGACTTTGACTGGCAGTAGGAATGGGGTCCTTCTCCAACACCTGTGTAACTGGCATTAGTAAGGAAGGCCTACCATTGTAGTGCATAATTCACTTCTCGATTTGACTTGCAGAAGGCAAGGGAGTATGCATTGTTGTTTAAAAGTCCCCTACCCGATTGTGTTTGGCTGTAGGCAAGGGTACCCGCCCTTATAAACAAATGTATCCATCTAAAATGTGACTGGTATTAGTCATAGTGGCCTGCTATTTTGATGGAAACTCACCAACTTGGTGTGACTGGTAGTAAGCTGGCTGGCTGTAGAAAAAGGGGCCTGTCATTATAATTATAACTGCACAACTCATTTTTGACTGGTAGTAGGGAAGTTGCCAAACATTCTAATGAAAACTGTGATCTGTCTGGAAGTAGGAAAGGGGGCCTGCCATTGTAACGAAAACTCCCAAATCGATTGTGACAGCGCAGTAGGCGATGGGGCCTGCAATTATAATGAAAACTTCCACACTCGATTGTGAATGGCAGTAGGCAAGTGAGCCTGCCGTTATCAACACAAATCCGTAACAAGCACTTTACATTGGAAACACCGTATTGGAAACCTCCCTATGCTGTTTCTCGGATAACGCTAAGAGACATGCCATTTTAAAACAATCTTATTTACTGTGTGTACAGTATTTACTTCGATATTCGAATACAGTGTAGAATACCGTAGCGAAGCACGGGTACATTTGCTAGTTATAAATAAATAAATAAATAAATAAATAAATAAATAAATAAATAAATAAATAAATAAATAAATAAATATTCCTAGGATGAATGGATTTTGAACACATTAATTGAAGGAGGTTGTGCATAAACGCAAGCCCATTGTCTCCTCATCACTGGAATAAAGGAAAACAGCTCCCTAGTTCACATGTGACCATAGATTTGTAGCTACAGTATTCCAGATTGCAATTTTCTCCCTGAATACTCACATATGACCCTTTTGACAGCTTATTTAGGGCAAGAATATCAATCTGTCTTTTGTTTTCAGTTAGAAGTCCTACTTCCACAACCCTAACAGTCCTCGATTGAGTGTGTGATTAAGCACGGAACATATGACTCACTATATTTCAAGCCTCGTCTGTAATTACTCCAACGTGTGTGACAACGCCGTTGATGGAGGGTTCTGAACAATAGCACTTCGTATATGCCAATTAGTCTCTATTGTCTCCAGGCATTTCGCTCCTAGCAAACTTGTCTACCAGCAATTTCCAACTAATTATCATCAATCTTTGAAAATTCTATCTCATGGATCCGTTCCCGAACTTCTACTAAATAGTTTACCAACGGAACTTTACGCATCGTTACGCACAAAGCCTCATAAACCACATTACTTTAGCAGGTTATCTGGTGTCTGGGTGCCTGACCAAGATAAAATGACCATGTCAATAATAATAATAATAATAATAATAATAATAATAATAATAATAATAATAATAATAATAATAATAATAATAATAATAATAATAATAATAGTCGGTCCGAGTGGCTAAGACGGTTGAGGATCTGGCCTTCTGATCCCAACTTGGCAGGTTCGATCCTGACTCAGTCCGGTGATATTTGAAGGTGCTCAAATACGCCAGCATCGTGTCGGTAGATTTAATGGCACGTAAAAGAATTCCTGCGCGACTAAATTCCCGCACCTCGGCGTCTCCGAAGACCGTAAAAATGGTCAGTGGGACGGAAAGCAAAAATAATAATAATAATAATAATAATAATAATAATAATAATAATAATAATAATAATAATAATAATTGAAACGGCGTATGGAACAGTCTCACAAGTATCCTTTTTTAAATACATTGGAGAAATATTTCTTCCTTAGGGATTAGACAGTTTGGCCAATACAGAAAGAGCCTGCAAACTACAGAGGGCATTTAAGCTAAGATGAGACCACTACCATAAACGAGTAATGTCACGTAATGCTAAATCGAAACATTACAAGACAGTAATCCTACCGGAAACTCTAGATGAATCAGAAACCTTAACTTTAAAGTCATTCTAAAATTGCAGATATTGAAAGAACAAGAACGTAATATTCTTAGTAAAATGTTCGATCCCACTGAAGAAAATGGAATTTGGATCTAAAGGTAAACTGTGTAGTTAGAGCCCTTTGCGGATATAAAAAATATTAACCTCATCCGCTCTCCACCCACACTTCCTTCATACGCACCTGCGAATGGTTGTCCGCGGATATTGCGACTATTTGACTCTATTACACCCAAGTTGTCGAAACGGATAAATCTATTAACATAATACAGTATGCTTGATTTCACATACTGAGTGATTCTCTTTCGGAACCTTTCCTCCTTCCTTCCACTAATTGCGGGCAGGAGCCAGTTAGGCTTAGGACAGATTTACGGCTGTATGTTCTCAAGGCTCTTTCTATATATCATTCTCCCATATCAACGTCAAGCAAAAATAACTGCTTGCAATGACTCGCTTTTCGAGATTTCTAGAGTGCACCTGAGTGGAAATCAATATCATTATTTATAAATTATCTGCATTACCATAGAGTTTGCATCTGCCAAGACACTAACTTTGCGGATATCCGCATCCGCGATGGACTTTATCTTTATACTAGACTTAACTAAAGTTGGCGTCTGACAGGTAAGGTTGGAGGGAGGAACACTGCACGTGCCATTTCACGATGTTGCCACATTCCGGCATTCCTTTCTACATACTCTTACCCCTCGCTTCCGGCTCACTTGTACCCTCCTTCATTCTGACCGCTGTGATCTGTTGTAGACTACCTGGTCAGGCGGTGTCGTCCTATTTGCGATCACTCTTATACAAACAATCAGGTTCTTATCAGTGACAGTGACAGGTTTGGCAACTCCCAGCAAGACGAGCTGCCCTGAAGTTTTATCTCCATGGCAACCGCAGTCGCCCCACCCTCGTTTCCATGGCAACCACACAGCCACTCCCTTTATCCCGCCTCGGCAGGCGGTAAACGGACCTCCCTCTAAGAAATGTCAGACACCAACTCTTATTATTAACAGTATAGTAACACAGACAGTTTCATCAGAAGTGTACGAAGAAACGTTTGAAATCTTTTGGACACTTTTTTATTATTCATAACATTATACTCACAAGAAGGTTATTCAATATAATAAATTCCCAAATCAGGAGACTAAATTGGCAGGAGGGAACAAGAGGGGACCTGAATGTATTGCACATCGTGGAAGACGTCTTGAAAAATTACGATGTCTTCAGATCCTCAGTAAATAAACACATATCTACGGCAAAAACTAGCAGCAGAACTGGTACAAAGTGGTCAGAAGAACGTAAGAGGCAACACAGTGACTTCATGAAGAGATTTGGAAGAATAGAAAGGCGAATGTAATCAAGCAAATGAACAAGTTCCAACGTGCTCTATGTATGGTCATACCGAAACAAGACTATTAATAATATACAATTTGATGTACGTCGCCCTGACACAGATAGGTCTTATGGCGACAACTGGAGAGGAAAAAGCTAGGAGTGGGGAAGAAGCGACCATGGTCTTCATTAAGATACATCCCCAATATGTGACTGGTGTGAAAATGGGAAACCACGGACAACTATCTTCAGGGCTGCCGACAGTGGGGTTCGAACCTAACATCTCTCGAATGCAAGCTAACAGCTATGTGACCCAAACCGCGGGCCCTCTTGCTCGGTATTATTATTATTATTATTATTGTTAATATTATTATTATTATTATTTATTAATAATAATAATAGTAACAATAATAATAATACTCAATACGCCCTGACGAAAAACAACTCCGTGAAATAATTACAGACTTAAAAAATAACAAAGCTGCAGGGGAAGACTCTGGCACTGCAGAGATGCTGAAAAGTGGTGAAGAAATCGCAATCACAACTTTAAGGCAAGAAATGGAAACGATCTGGGAAATGGAAGTTAGTCCTAAAGACTGGAAAAATGCTGTCATTAATTCTCTACACAAAAAAGGTGATAGAGCAGATCCTAACAACTACCGCGGCATTTCCATCACACCTGTACCATATATGACACTGTCTAAATCACTACAGAAGAGACTTGTGGAAGAAGTGGATCACCAACTAGGCGAGTATCAAGCGGGATTTAGGAAGGGAAGATCATGCGTTGATCAAATGTGGAGTCTTAAACGAGTACTAGAGGATCATATCTCAAAGGATCTGGTAGGGATTTTTTTGTAGACTTCAAGAAGGCGTATGATTCAGTCGACAGGGAAGTGCTATTCAATATATTGGTGGAATTTGGAATAGACGCCAAAACAACGGCAATTTTTAAGCAGCCTTTAACTGGGACACATTCGAAAGTTAAGTTCATGGGAGAGATCTCCAAGCAGTTCGAAATTAAAACAGGAGTCAGACAGGGTAATGGACTGTCACCAATTCTTTTCAACTGTGTGTTGGAGAAGATTATCCGGAAATGGAAAAAGAACTGGACAGAAAAGGACTACTTAACCAAGTATGCATTGGAGGATCAAAAAGTGGTGTCATGATTAATTGTCTTGCCTTTGCTGATGACCTCGCGCTTCTATCTAGGAATACTGACACATCAATAGAACAGCTAAATGTACTAAAACTACAAGCAGAAAAAGCAGGACTACAGATTTCTTTAAAAAACGAAATATATAACAAACATCAAAATAGCCCCTCGGTACCTGAAGACAGAACACGGTAAAATAGAAAGAGTTCATAGCTTTAAGTATTTGGGTGAAATGGTGCAATTGAAAACAAATGAAAGAGAAGCAAACAGCACCAGACGGGAGAAGATGCCTGCGGCTTTTCGTAGGACATATCCTGTATACAAGAAAAAAAAAAAAACATCTCCAGGCGAGCACTACAATACAGTGATTAAAACGGAATGTCTGTACGCTAGTCAATGCCTCCAAATGGCAGGGAAAGCGGGACTGAGAGAAGCTGAGAAATTCGGAAGAAATATCCTTCGCAAAATGATGGGTCCAAAGATTATGGACGGACAGTATAGGTTGCGAGGAAGGAGAACTTTACTGTGACAAGGAAAGGCTAACTGAGTCCATGAGAAAACGGAGACTTGAATTCTATGGGCATTTATTTAGAATGGATTAGAAGAGATTAACGTAAAGCATTTTCACAATACTAGACAGCAGACCTAAAGTGTCGGACAAATCGTTCAGGGATGTGAGAAAGGATCTCAAACAGGTGGGACTAAATACAGAAGACATCTCAAAAAGAACAAAGTTTAGTTCAGTGATCAAAAAATTCTAGGGATTCCATGACGAACCAAAACTTAACCGTGGGTGGACGGAAGAAAGAAGACAGGCTGCCAGAGAAAGAATGCTAAAGTTTTGGGCTGTGAAGAAGGCTTCCAGAAACATGTAACTGTTACCTAACGTGGTCTCTAATGGCCGTAAACGAATATATATATAATAACAATCCCCGAAGTGGAGCTTTTTGACTGGAAGGTCAGGGTAGTGGTCTTCGGTTCAAAGGGTCCCGGCTTGAAATCCTGGTCGGGCCGTGAGCCCCTTCAGAAGTGAAAATTTCGTTTCTTAAATTTTTCGATTTCTTGACGGGGAATCGAACCCACGTCCTTCCGGTTGAATCGAACACCCTTTTATGACCTCGGCAAGGCTTACACATTATTCAAAATTCTTCCAACTTTCTTTATTAGCGGCTGAGTATAAAAGATGAATCCAAACTTCGCCAAGATTTAAGACAAGCAAATAAGATTACATTTAAATATTTTGAAGCCTAATGTTTTAAACATCACAGTGAAGTTATCTCGTTAGTTTGCAGCTTCAAATCTTCAGGTTAGAGAAGGTATTTTCAATCCCAAAAGCTTTTATCTATCGTATAAGCCAATGAGGTCATACACCCAGCAACGCAGTGCTCCTCCGACCTTCTCCAAAACCCTCCCTGGTCCGAAATTATTCTCCAAGTTGAGTGCGATGCTATTTGCACTCCTCCAGTGTTGACGCTTGCTCTTATTGGCTGTCACTCACTACCCTCTTCAGCACCGCGCCACCCAGCAGCCCTGGAGGTCTGAAATTAGTTTTCGCTTTCTGCACCCGTGCAATATCAAACCAGCGTGAGATACCCCTTAATTTATGCATTAACATCACAGACTACTAAATCAATAGTGAATTGACAACTGAAATGTTGAAAGTTACGCAAAACTGGGCGTGCTCTTTTCTCAAGCTTGTAGGCACTTGCTATTGGAGGAGAGGAAGGGAGTTAATTGACCAAACTTCAGCTTACAATGCGTGATCTTATACAGGGTGTATCAGAACTGTACTAAAAGAGTCAGGGATGCTCTTCATGTTATAATAAGAACAATGGTGGAATTGGATTGACGGAGAAAATTTTTCTTTTCGAAAAAATGAGATTACTTTGTTACAACCGGTTACGTGATTCAAATTGACGAACTCGCCGTGTTTGCTATGTCAGAGCAGAGGTCGCTACCTGTTGCTGCGCGTCAGAGAAGGGAAAGGAAAGGAAGTGGGAGACAGAAGTAATGCTCGGTGCACCCGTTTATCGTTCGTTTCCCAGCCCCAGTAGGCAGTGTACAGTTTGTTCTGCACAAACTGACTACTATGCGAACCCAGTAGAAAGAGAAGATGATCTTGTAACAAGAATACAGGCAGCTTTCCAGGTCGTTCGCAACACACCACACATCCTGAACAGAGTTCAAAAGTCAATCCTACACCGTCATGAACTGTGCATCGAAGTAGGAGGGAAACATATTGAACATCAACTGTAATCATTGGACGTATTGTTTCCTTAGTTCAGCATTTCATTCCATTTACAACGTTGTAAGGGAGGGAATACTCAATTTTGGGGCGGCAACGTTGCATCATCGAGTATGTTAAATAATACAGAACGTTACTGCGACCAACAGACGAGAGGAGAAACGATCTGGCGCATTCCTTGAGTGACAAGTGTGTCTTAATTACTGTGTGCTCTTGTACTGTGTTTGCAGTTACGGCGGTTTAATAAACGAACTGTGGAGTCGAACGAGGAAACTTGTGCGCATGCGTGGAGCATTATCTCTGTCTCCATCATACACCTCACTTCCCCTCCCTCTCCTTCCTTTCCCTGCAGCAGGACAGGAGCTTCTGCTCTGGCATAGCGAATATGGCGAGTTCGTCAATTTGAAACGCACGCCCGGAAGTAAAAAATGTAACCTCAATTTCTTGAAAAGAAAAATGTTCTCCTCCAATCCTATTGCACCATTGTTTTTTTTTTGTTTTTTTTTTTTTGCTAGGGGCTTTATGTCGCACCGACACAGATAGGTCTTATGGCGACGATGGGATAGGAAAGACTTAGGAGTTGGAAGGAAGCGGCCGTGGCTTTAATTAAGGTACAGCCCCAGCATTTGCCTGGTGTGAAGATGGGAAACGACGGAAAACCATTTTCAGGGCTGCCGATAGTGGGATTCGAACCTACTATCTCCCGGATGCAAGCTCACAGCCACGAGCCTCTACGCGCACGGCCAACTCGCCCGGTCCATTGTTTTTAACAAAATACGAAGAGCATACCTGATTTTTATTTTGTCGGTATAGTCCTCATACAGCTGTAGGTAAATATCTATGTTCTTCCTGAACGGTCAATGGTTCGAAGGGTTCCGAGCTCGATTCCTGGGCAGGCCGGGGAATCTCGTCAGGTTTGGATAATTCTTCTGCTCGGGAGGTGTGTGATTGTGTTCATGATGTGCAGGGCTGGGTAGCTGAGTTCAAGTTGGCGGGTTCGATCACCACTCAGTCCAGTGGTATTTGAAGTTGCTCAAATACGTTAGCCTCATGCCGGTAGATGTACTGGCATGTGAGATAACTTATGCGTAACAAAATTCCGGCACCTCGGCGTCTCTGAAAACCGTAAATGTAGTTCGTGGGACTTATTTTAATCAATGAAGGTTGCATTCTCCAACTCGCCCGGGAATCGTACCCGGGATACCCTGGACCAAAGGCTATCATGCTATCCATCTAGCCATGCAGTCGGACACCTTTCTATTGATACTTATCCAGTTGTTGTTCATTCTAGACCTCACAAAATATTGTTCGTTTGGAGACGTAATGGCTCTTCTGTCACTGCTCCCGAGTGGTTCGTACATGTAATGTGAAATGCGTTGTTCTTAGCAAGCTGAGAACACATGGTCCGGTCAACGTTAGATAACACCAGGCTCCACTTTAAAATGATGAATAAAAATAAGTTAAAGTAATGAGGTTAGATGATGATGATGATGATGATGATGATGATACTCGTTTAACGTCGCAATAACACATCGAAAGTTTTGGGCGACAGCAGAATGGGAAAGGTCTACTAGGATTGGGAAGGTAGCGGCCATGGTCTTAATAAAGGTACACCGCCTGCATTTGCCTGGTATGGAAATGGGAAGCTATATTCAGGGCTGCTGACGGTGAGATTCCAATCCACTATCTCCCGAATACAAGCTCACAGCTGCACCCCCCTTAACCTCACGGCCAACTCACTCGGTGTGATGTTGATGAGAATAATAGACAAAAAGGTAAGACCCACACCACAGAGCTAGTTGGGTGTGTAGCTGTACTTTAATTAAGGCCAAGGCCGCTTCTTTCCCATTCCTAGCTCTTCCTTGCCTCATCGTCGACGCCATAACACCTAGGCTATCTGTGTCGGTGCGGCGTAAAGCAACTTGGTTAAAAAGGAAAAATGTAAAGCCCATGGTGCAACAGCCCTTACGGGTCTTGGTCTACCAAGCGACCGCTGCTCATTCTAGACTGGAGCCACTGTCTCACCGTCAACAGCTCCTCCTTCGTTCTAACGTCGGTTCAGTGGATATTGAATCAGCCCTCATCAGCAGCTAAAAATCCTTGACCCGCGCCTTCAGGATTATGTTTTTCTACCTGTCTTTTCTTAGTTTCATAGGATCTGAACTTGCGTATATCTGATCCAGTTTTACGGTCAGATCCCTTCTTGACACCCACCCTCGGCGAAAACTGTTGTGTGCTTCTGTGGTGATTAGTAGTATGGCGTTTTTTCTGTGAAGATGGAGATGTATATTGAAACTAATAAAATCACCCAGTTCCCGATTCAGAGGAATTAACCAAGTGCAGTTAAAAATCCTACACCTGGACGGGTATCGAACCCGGGGTCATTTGAACCTAAGACCTCTACACTGGCCTTTCAGCCAAGGAGCTGGAATTTCGGGATTATTATTATTATTATTATTATTATTATTAGTAGTAGTAGTAGTAGTAGTAGTGGTAGACTCAGTCTAGCCATCGTCATCTTGGTCTCCCTCGACCTCTCTTACCCTCCATAACAGAGTCCATTATTATCCTAGGTAACCTATCCTTCTCCATTCGTTTCACACGACCGAACTACTGAAGCCAGTTTAAGTGTGCAGCGTCTTCCACCGAGATCATTCATAAATTAGTCTTTAACTTCTCATTTCGAGTACCCTTCTGCCATTGTTCCCACCTCTTAGTACCAGGAATAATTCTCGCTGCTTTCATGTATGTTATATCTAAATTTAGAACTTTTTTTGCAAGTTCCTTTACGTCGCACTTACACGGATAGGTCTTACGGCGACGATGGGACATGAAAGGGCTAGGAATGGGAAGGAACGGCCTGGTGTGAAAATGAGAAACCACGGAAAACCATCTTCAGGGCTGCCGACAGTGGGGTTCGAACCCACTATCTTCCGAATACTGGATACTGGCCGCACTTAAGCGACTGCAGTTATCGAGCTCGGTGTTTTTTATTATTATTATTATTATTATTATTATTATTATTATTATTATTATTATTATTATATAATGATTGGTTTTACGCTCCATTAACTATATTAGCTGTTCCCTAAGCGCCGGTTTGCCACAGATCTCGTCTCCGCATGAGTTCTTTTACATGCTGTTAAAAGCTAGTGACAGGAGACTGGCATATTTAAGCACCTCGATATACCACTAGACTGAGCCGAGATGGAACCCACCAACTTAGGCTCTACTTTCCGAACCACTCAGCCCAGCTGCCAGACTCTGTTATTAAAGGATGTAGTGCTTCATGTTCCGCACAGTAATAGACTGGACAGGACCTGACGTGAAGAACGACAAGTCGCATTGTGTATAATTGCTGCCGTGGGCTCCTTGTGTGGTGCAAGCCATTGTATGGCTCGATACCGCAATTAATCGCGGTTTAAGCGCGCAGATATGATGTATTGTGGGGGGAGTCCGGAGGGGAGGGAATTAATATCTCTAAGTGCTCACGCACTGGAAGAACTGAATTGCTTCCCGAGTCACTTAAATAAAGGAATGATGATCCGAAATTCATCATCGATGTTAGCTGTAATGACAATAATATGGCGGTAAGGGAAATCAAAGGGGAATTTGGAAAGGGAATCACAATCCAAGGAGAGGAAATCAAAAGGCTGAGATTTGCCGATGATATTGTTATTCCATCTGAGTCCTCGGAAGATCTGGAGAAATTGTTGTATGGTAATGACAGAGTCTTGTGGAAGGAGTACAAGATGAAAATAAATATATCCAAAACAAAAGTAGTGGAGTGCAATCGAACGAAGTCACGTGAAGCAGGAATTATTATTAGGAAATGAAGTCATAAAGGAAGTCGATTGATATTGTTACTTTGGTAGTACAGTAACTAACAATGGTACAAGTGAGGAGGACATAAAATGCAGACCTGCACAAGCAAGGAATGCGTTTCTTAAGAAAAGAAATTTGTTCACTTTGAGAAAGATGTTTTTGAAGACTTTTGTATGGATCGTGGGATTGTATGGAAGTGAAAGATGGACGATAACTTTCTCAGAAAGAAAGACAATAGAAGCTTTTGAAATGTGGTGTTATTGAAGAATGCTGAAGGTGAGATGAGTGGGTCGAAATCACGAATGAAGAGAGACGGAATGGAATTGGAGAGAGGATGTCGCTTTGGATAAATATGACGAAAATAAGAAATGAAATGATAGACACATCTTAAGACACTCAGGACTTGTTCAGTTGGTTTTTGAGGGAAGTATAGGCGGTAAGAACGGAAGGGGTACACCAAGGTATGAATATTACAAGCAGATTAGAGCAGATGTAGGATGGAGATGTAACGTAGAAATGAAAAGAACAGCACATGAAAGGTTGGCATAGAAAAGCGGCATCAAACCAACCTATGGACTGATGACTCAAACAACAACAACAACAACAAGAAAATCAACTCGAATTAATAATGAAGAAAGTGTGATAACATCCTTCGACGTGAAATGTCACTGACATTGCGGTGGGGCATCTTCAGCGAAAAACCGATCTGACGCTTGTTTAGAACGAAAGTGACTTTCGCACGTTTTGTGACTGCCAAGTAACATAGTTCGATGAAACTTGAACCATACATAGGAAGAACTGCTAAAGTATTCTACGGTAGGCAACTGAAAGTAATAGGCTTGGAGACGAACAGAAATGGCACTTTTATACCGAGACTAAATTACACGTATGTCATTGCGACTTATGATGGTATCCTGGACATCAGAAAAGAAGGGGCATGGCTCTTAAAAGGGTGTTTAATCACCACGGACAGCGATGAATGCATTGCAACTTGTTCCCATGCTGGCCACAAGATTGGTAAGGAATTCTTGTGGTAGGGCTTTCCATTCCTCCACCAGCGCGGTTGACAATTGCTGATGGTCGTTGATGCATGTGGACGTCTACAGGTGCTCGATGGGATTTAAGTCGGAGGAATGGGCAGGAAAGACCATTCGCCGAATAACCTCCCGTTCCAAAAGCTCCTCCACCTGCGCTGTTCGATGCGGTCGTGCATTGACATTCATAAAAATGAAGTCAGAGCCGAATAAACCCCTGAAAAGACACATATGGGGAAGGAATACACTGTCACTATAACGTTCATCGGTGAGTGTACCAGGTTCAAATATTTAGAGGTCGGTACGCCCATACAACATTATGCCTCTCCACAGTATAACACTTGCACCACGAAAATGATCATGTTCAACAATATTCCTGGGTGCACCTCTCTGCTCTCATCTGAGAAGAGCACGCGAATCCACTCCTCGTCGGTCCAGACCTGATGATCTTGGCACCATCGCAAACGGTGCCGCCCATGTGCGGGAGTCAACGTAACACAACGTAATGGTCGTCGGGCATTCAGACGCCGTGACACTGTGGAGCGTGAGATTGGGTGCATTTCAGTCTTATTAAATGTGCCTGTAATTGTACCTGTTGTCCGACGTGAGTCTCTTCCTGCCTGTTGCACAATGTAGCGGTCATCTTGTTCATTAGTTGACCATGGTCGATCCCCACCTCTCATTCGGGTAGCAGTGCCTGTGGTTCGGAATGCTTTCCATGCACGTGAAATAATGCTATGAGAAATACCAAATTCCTGGGCTACAATCATCACACTTCGTCCTTCTTCCAGTTTACCGATGTTTCTTCCCAGTCTGAAGTCACCCAAATGTTGTCTCCAAGCCATATTATAATGAATAACACCACTACAGTGCACCGTAACAGTTCGCTGATTAATTCACACTGTCTTGTTACGTTCCTTCAAATGCCTCGTTTTTTTTGGGGGGGGGGGGGGGCCTGACCCATTTGGTACTATAGTCGCGCTGACCTCGAGCCTGGTTCTATGCACGTGCGGGAGACCACTGGCAGTATGTTACCGCACCTTCATTGACTACCACCGAGTAGTTTATATGTTATGCTGCTTTATCTATCTCGTCCATAAGTTTTGCACAGCAGTGTGCTTTACATAAGTTTTTATAGTTAATAAGAAGGAACTCTTTTTCAGAGACGTTACAGCGCCAGAAAGAACACAAGACGCTTTAAAGGAGGTGTGTCTGTTAGTAGGAATGTACGTTGTATAATTCAATGACCTAACAATTCTATTATTATTATTATTACTAGAGGACCTGTGCTGCTCCACTTCGTTATAAATAGGACAGATAACTCTTCATGATATGCCTGTCGTACTCATATTGTTTTGCCTGCCCTTTTCAGTGGTTTTATGACTATTTAATAAGAAACGCAGTTCGTAGTCAGAATTCATCCATTCTGACGTCATCATGGCGTCTGTTAGGTAAAAATCTAACCGTATATTCGCTTTTCTTATCCTGCAGTTCGTGAAGTAAAGCTTGGTATTGTGTCGTAAAAGGTTAACGGTATTTTTAATTGCAGTTCTTCTGTAGAGAACGATTGCCTTGTGAGCTCATAGGTTAGTCTCCAATGAGGGTTTTTTTTTTCAGTCAGAGAACATTTTAAAGATACATGGGTTTCACTCTTTCTAGTGTAGCTAGGATAGGTGTTCCCAGATAATGGCTAAGGCGTATGTCATGATGGGGTCTGTTTGTACCGTTTTCGACGCTATATACTGTATTTATAATAGTATTGTAACGTTCGGAAAAGTTCTACGTAGACATTTTTCTCTTAGCATCAAGTAAGTTATTAGGAACGCTCTGCCATCTGTTGAATATATCTGTAAGCTGGGGAAGGTTAGAGAATCAAAGAGTATCTAGCAGGGAAGTGTATACTCTCTGGCTTGACTGGTAGTAATCGAACATGGCTGTAATGCAATGACATTACTAAGGATGAAAATCAGAATAATAATGAGTGTTAGTCGCTCAGTAACCTTCTAAGTACAGAATGTATTGCAGGTTAGACTAAGCCTTCACCTACAATAATTACTGAGTGATCATTTAATGATTTGATTTTACGATTACTCAAAGTTGGCTGAACTTAGAGACCTATCAATGTCTCGTGATTCACTGGCAGGTAATTCTGGAGAGAATAAAGCAAAAATGAAGCAGATTGGCCCAGTAGAACCAACGGACTGATTTGCCAAAACTGTTTTTAATAAACTCTTTTAATATATAGAGTACTTCGAATTTAAGTGGTTAAGTGTAAGAGAATGTCACGAGCCCTAACTTAGCCACTGCTAAAGTCAAATACATAAGTAATGCGCCCATCCTGCGTCCAGGTACGACACAAATAAAAATAATCCGACAGCTCAATAATCTCTCAGGGCAAATCTTCATGTAAATAATTCGGCTTAACGTGAATTCAGAAGAGAAATTCGACCTTATTACTAACTCTACTAGTTCTTAATTAGCCATAACTTCATCCTCTTATTCCATATTTGACTTTGCATGAAGCCTTATTTGCGTTGAGAACTTAAGTGACTCCTTTCAATTTTAATATGATAGCTCGATATTATCTCTGACGTCTAAGTTATTCAACACAGCCACACACACATCTCATCTTTCAATTCGTGTATTACTTCGATATGTCATTTGCTATGGATATTTCCCAACAACACAGCCTTATTTTAATATAGCAAGAAACATCTACTCTGATATGCGCGTCTGGGTTGGCCATGCCTACCTTGTCTTACGATATTCCCACGAAGTGTTAATCAGTCCATGTACTTGCTTCTTATAATGATCCAGAATATGATTATTTATGTTTAAAATCCATCGTTACGTCTTTGCTGCACCTATTTTCCTAACACTTCATTTGAATTCCTTCATATTATTCCATTAACTTCTATATATAGCTCAATTCAATCAATTATAAATATCAACATAACCATTTTCCTTCATACCGTAACCTCTTCATATATAACACAATTCCTACTACGTATTAAGCTTCATTGCATCTATATTCACTTCATTGGATCATAATTCATCTCAAATAATAAATATTTAACCTCTAGTATTCCATAATACCATTTCATGACGTAGATCAACAAGGAATAAGTCATATAATCTACACTCCCTTTCCATATCATTTCATTATGACACTTAATAAGCATGTTCGGCTTCCAGACCCATTTAAGAAATCTAATACGTACATATACAATCATTCTGCTGTGTGAAATCTACTCTCATTCTCGCAAATAATCATAAATTTATTAGCTATCATAATACACTCAATACATGTATAATCCCTTCTTCGAGATATATCGATTTTATCACAACTTAACCTCGTAATATATAATTCAATAATTGCACTTCACTGAGTCACTTCTTATCTTAAATACTTCACAATTACTATACATTTCATGACGATACTACATTCTAAGTTAATTAAGAACTATAATTTAGTGAACTTAGCTTGTCATTTTATGGCTATGGCGACTTTGTAGCTCTCGGCGCTACATCCGTAGTCCTTGGCCGGCTGGATACTATAGGTCAGCTGCAGTCATCTCCCTCATCAGATTAGTTGGCTGGCTGGTTACATATTCACCTCCAGGTCGGTCCCATCTCGAATTTAGCAAGTCATAATCAACAAGTAAGAGTTCATTTTAATGCTCCTTGAAAATCAAATGTCTCGTCAATACTCTTGTATTTTGCTTATTGAGCTCACGTTTCCCAAAATATTTAACACTGGGTTCAGTGTATCTTCGATCTTTTCTTTGCCTTAATTTTTATATATATTTTTATATTGCTTCTTGGTAATTATTCTTGGTTATTTCTCTGTCCTACAATATCTATTCTTAAAAAGCTTCGACGTGTCGTTTCGCTCCTTGTCTGACCAGTTGGTGAGCGTATTTAATTCAAATCTCCTTATTTCACGCCGCGACTCCTTTCTTCTGCGCTGAATCCTGTGTATTACGCCACATCTTCTTCTTTAGAACGAGTAATATTTGCGTATTTCGTTTAACTTGGCTAATGTCTTTGCTTTCTGACGCAGCTGAAATATTTCGTGTCCTTGCAGTATCTCGGCAGATTAATATTTACTTGTTTCTTTTCAAACAATTCACTTGATATTTTCATGTTCTCTCCTCACAGCCTTTGAAATTGTACGTTCTTTACTCGATCTTGGCCTCCTATGAACTTTTAAATTATAGTTCACTTTATACAATTCTGACCTGTGTGGTCCATTTCGGAAACACGTCAGAAAATGCAATGGGCACAGTAAAGAACTCTGCTCTTTTCAGTTCAATGTTACAAATTTCACGTCGCTTCTTTTAGATCTGCGCATTTCTTAAGGTCGTGGATAAATCTTCGCAATATATTATTTCAGTCAGCACGCTGGATTATAAAGACATCAGTCCAAGTCTACCTACACCTTTGCCGGGGTCTGTACTGTGTACCTCGTCCCCTCGTGATATTTTTGCCATCCAGGTAACATACAAAAAATCGCCTTGATAGGTCTTTCTTATGAAATAGCATTGAAAGACGAAATACACAATGGAGAGTTATGTAATGAAAGGGAAGAGAGAGAATTGTCTAGGTCTTTTACCCGCGGGAGCTTTGTGTCCATGTGAAAGGAGACTACAGCCTTGCCCTATATTGTTAAAAGCTGGTGGTAAAAAAATGTAAGGAGTCGTTTAGTCCCTAGTACTCCCTGTGCGTGAGGTTTCTGCTACTGCTGGCCTGGGACAGACCTGGTCCCGAATACCAAATTATGTTTATATCATACATTTTACATAGACTTTCCCCTGGACAGTCGCCACTCACAATACAAACCCACGCGTTGAAGCAATGCGCAAATTTGCGTTGGCTGGGAATAATATAAAGAAGTCAAGATGAGATGTTCCTGTTCGTCCATGAATAGAGTTAAGGAGGTGCTCTTTCATACTGTATTTTTGTGGAGTCAGTGGAATTGTGTCGACAGATCCGTGAACTTCGAGTGCGTGAAGTACGTCTATCAATCAGTGGTGTTCGAAATCATCTTCATCGAATTCGAGCAGTGGATTCCCCTACGTTCGATGGGGACCAGCAGGAAACTGCCGATCTTTATCACATAATTCTATGTTGCAGCAAATATCGACATGCACAAAGCGTGTTATGTGAAAAACTGGTCCTTATTCATGTCCCTTTTCCTACCAGTATAATATGTTTACTAAGATGATCTGATAACATTTACTTAGCACTTGCCCCCTTTGTTTTTTTTACATTATGACTATCTGAAGATCTAATTGAGACATTTATCGCCGAAGGTTCTTTCCGTACCGGGCGAGTTGGCCGTGCGGTTAGGAGCACGCAGCTGTGAGCTCGCATCCGGGAGATAGTGGGTTCGAACCCCACTGTCGGCAGCCCTGAAGATGGTTTTCCGTCGTTTCCCATTTTCACACCAGGAAAATGCTGGGGCCGTACCTTAATTAAGGCCACGGCCGCTTCCTTTCCATTCCTAGGCCTTTCCTGTCACTTGGTCGCCATAAGACCTATCTGTGTCGTTGCGACGTAAAGCCGCTAGTAAACGAAAGGTCCTTTCCGCGTGTGCTGCGAAGTGAATAAAATCAGTTGTATTTCCTTTTTATTGAGATATTTCATCTGTTGCATGTGTTTTATATATAGGCTATTGTTATTTTATATGTGTTACCGGTACGAACTTTATGTATGTGTACATGACTTTGAATGTCTGCGTGGCTACTTGTCCGAATGGCAAATAAAATGTTTAAAACACCAAACAATTCTGCGGTGTTTGTAATGGCGTTGAAGCCAGGATTTAAGACAGTGAGTCCACAAGCAACATTCCAATTATTTCATTTTATTTGGCATTCAGGAGAACACAAACGATTCCAATACACAGATTCATCATAGACTATTTTAATGTATAAATGTTTGTAGACACTTTCAAAGGTCCTTAAGGATATTTTATTTTTAATTACTATTAATGCATTTATTTTATTTTTACAATTTGCTTTACTTCGCACCGACACAGATAAGTCTTATGGCGACGATGGAATAGGAAACGGCTAGGAGTGGGAAGGAAGCGGCCGTGGCCTTAATTAAGGTACAGCCCCAGCATTTTCCTGGTGTGAAAATGGGAAACCACCGAAAAACGGGTTGCCGACAGTGGGATTCGAACCCGCTATCTCACGGATGCAAACTCACAGTTGCGCTCCCCTAACGGCACGGCCAGCTCACCCGGTATTTATTTTCTATTAACACACTATTATTGATTGCTGGAAGCCTACGCAAGTAACAGCACTTGGATGTCTATGAATATGGATCCACAAGACGAGTTATTACTGTTGCCATCGACCGAGCGAAAGGTGCGAGGATGGTAGTTTATCCCACTATAAGATTCGGGGAAAACGAACAGCATCCTCAATTACAGGTGTGTGAGGGGAAAAAGGCCATACATGGATCATGCACTGAGGATCTCGGAGAGAAGTATGAGAATAAAAAATGGGAAGTCATTGGGCTTATGATTGGTGCTAGAGCGACAACTCCTAAGGATAAATTGTTCCTAAGAATGAAAAAATTCCCGGACACCTTTAACCATACCTCGCTCACTTTACGTCTGATCTTAAGAGGTCCAAATTAAGAAGGTAGAGCCCACGTACATGGCGTTCGTTGATCTAGAAAAGGCACTGGGTAGTGTTGATAGGGCCAACGTCCGACTCATTGGCTGAATGGTCAGCGTTGAGGCCTTCGTTTCAGAGGGTCCCAGATTCGATTCCCAGCCGGGTCAGGGATTTTAATCGCCTCTGATTAATTCTTCTGACCCGAGGACTAGGTGTTTCTGTTTCTCCCAACACTTTCGTCTTCATATTCAGACAACACACTACACTGCCAACCACCACAGCTACACGCAATAGTGATTACATCCCTCCATGTAGGGTTGGCGTCAGGTAGGGCATCCGGCCATAAAACAGGGCCAAATCCACATGTGCGACACAGTTCGCACCAGCGACCCCACAGATATAGGAAAAGCGGTAGAAAAAGGACGAGAATGATGATAGGACCATGCCATTTCAGATTCTGAAAGTGACCGGGAACAGATACCGAGAAAGAATTATCTACAATCTATACAAAACCAGTCTGTAGTGGTAAGAATTCAGGGCTTTGAAAAAAAGAGCAGTAAGCAATAAAGGAGTAAGGTAAGGCTGCAGTAGTCCCCTCTCCTTTTTATAGAGCAAGTGGTAAAGGAAATCAAAAAGAAATTTAGAAAGGGAATCATAATTCAAGGAAAGGAAACGAAAACACCGAGATTTGCGGATGATATTGTTATTTTATCTCAGTCTGCAGGAGATCTGGAGAAATTGTTGAATGGTATGGACAGTTTTGTGGAAGGATCAAAATAAATAAGTCCACAACAAAAGTAATGGAGTGCAGTCGAATAAAGTCAGGTGGTGACGGAAAAAATAGATTAGGAAATGAAGTCTTAAAGGAAGTCAATAAATATTTTTATTTGGGCAGTAAGAAACTAACGATGGCAGAAGCAAGGGAAACTTTTCTTAAGAAATAAATTTGCTCTCTTCGAACATTTAGGAATTCAAACAATGTTTTTAAAGACGTTCTTCTGGAGCGTGGCATTGTATAGAAATAACACATGGACGATAACTAGCTGAGAAAGAAATATATTAGAAGATTGTGAAATGTGGTGTTATTCAAGAATGCTGAAGGTGAGATGCGTGTAGATGGAATCGCGAACGACGAGATACTGAGTCGAATTGGTGAGAGGAGATCGACTTCGTGAAATTTGGTGAAAAGAAGTGATATAATTTCGTGTGGCTATTTCTAGCCTAGTGCAGTCCATGTAAGGCAGACCCATGGATGAGGGTGGGCGGTATCTGCCATTTGTAGGAAACTGCGTGTTATTGTGGTGGAGGATAGCGTTTTGTGTAGTGTGTGAGTTGCTGGGATGTTGGGGACAGTACAAACAACCAGCCTCCGAGTCACTGGAATTAACGAATGAAGGTTAAATTTCCCGACCCGGTCAGGAATCGAACCCGGGACCCTCTGAACCAAAGGCCAGTACGCTGACCATTCAGCCAACGAGTCGGACAAAATAAGTGATAGAATGATAGGACACATCTTAAAACTCCCAGCACTTGTTCAGTTAGAATTTTAGGGAAATTTATGTGGTAAGAACGGTAGATGTCGCCAAAGTTATGAATATGAAAAGCAGATTAGAGCAGATGTAGGATGTAGTAGTTACCCAGAAATGAAAAGGTTAATAATAATAATAATAATAATAATAATAATAATAATAATAATAATAATAATAATAATAATAATAATAATAATGATAGTAATAATAATCGTATGGCCGCAGCTACCGTGTGCAGACATTTCATTTTGACGCCACCTGGCTGTCTGCTAGTCAATTTCGACATTCCCTTTTACTCTATGCCCACTAGATGGCAGACCAAATAAACCAAAACTCTCTTGGGCGTCTATGGCTGAGATTTAATTAATTTTGTCGGGTAAATACCAAATGTGTCACCAGAGATCTTTTACATGCCGACATCGTACGACATGGAGTGTCGAACGGACTTTTCTTGCCCTTCAAGAATCCGAATGGAAAATTCTAAGTTACCATGGAGGGAATTAGATATTTTTCACCAATACAGCTTGTCAGAAACAGATCAGATGTAAGGCCTTTTCAGGCGTTTGCTCTATTAACCAGCGTTTCGTCTCAGGTCTGACACTAGACTCATCAGAGACCCTAGGGTCTGACACATCCCAGTCTGGTTAATAGAGCAAAGGCCTGAAAAAGCCTTGCATCTGATCTGTCTTCAAAAATCCAACTACGTCTGCCGAGGTTGAACCCGCTATCTTGGGATCCGGAGTCCGACACTCTACCACTGATCCGCAGAGGCAGCTAATGAAAAGGTTAGCACATGATAGGGTGACATGGAGGGCTGCATCAAAACAGTCTATGGACTGCTGACTCAACAACATCAACAACAACAACAACAACAACAACAACGGACGCTGTGTTGAAAAAAAATGTTGGCGACTGTTAGACACCATTTGTACTTCCTGGCCTGAAACACCATGTGTTGGATTTTCTGTTTCCAATAAAATTCGAAAGAGAAAATCTGCCTAATTGTTGATAATTTTAATTTTGTTTTTAAACTTAAATCCCACTTACATCCAAACATAAGGTAAAAGAAATATTGTTCATATGCACGGATTAGAAGGTCGATCTCCCGATTTCGTAATAAAGTCGGTTATCAGGCGGATCATTTCTACAATAATAACAATAAATGTATAATTATCATCCGTGGAATATACTTTACAGCCTAAAGAACGTTGTCTTATCATGACGACTGCTGGCTAGCCAGATGACGCGCGGATGACGTGGTTAATGAGATGACACCCTCAGCTCAATCGCTTATATTTCATGGCCGGGCCCGTCATCTCTCGTATCAGTTAGCTTTTCAGCTGCTCTTCCGAGCTGAGTCCTGAATTAAAAAACCCCAGACAGGCCGGGAATTGGACTCGGGACCTACACGTAAATAGCAGCCGCTGTCATTATCACTGACAGTTCGGCTTACAAAACAAAACAACTGCTCACTTTATACTGCATTACAACTAATACAAGATCATTTAAAGACGGGGGTTTCTGAGAAAATCTAAGGTGCGATCTGCACTTTTAGCTTGGTGGATGTCTTCTCCCCGCTCATCAGTAATGCACCCCCGGAGGCAAGGGAAAATAACGATACCTGACCTCCCACGTGAGCTAATGTTGCCAATTTTATTCCTGATAAGAGGATAAGAGGATACGGCTCTGCGGGAAAGAGGCTACACTTCTGCTGTTGCTATCTGAATGCATTACCTCGGAGGAGAAATTCAAAGAGCAGAGATAACATTTTATATCGTCAATGAAACGACATTCTAGAACTTGAAAAATCATGAAGGTTGCTATGGGTACGTTCTAATGACCAAGCACTTGGATACAAGTCCATTGGCCATGATAATGGGCAGTTTGTCATCTTCATAAATATCTCCGTGCGAACCATCTTTGTATATGGCGTTCTTTTGAAACGTAAAACAATATTTAATACAAGTTAAGAAGTGAAACCCTTTGTTAGTTTATCTCATTCAAAGTAATACCTGCGCCCAGAATAATAATAATAATAATAATAATAATAATAATAATAATAATAATAATAATAATAATAATATTATTCTATTCATTTCAACTTCCTTAACTGTGTTACTTTCTTTCTTAATTACTCCGAATATATGCTAGTGATAATACCGAAACCTGGACACTCTTTTCCTTGAGGAAAAATTCCAACTGTTTATAACTTTTGGCTCCGGAAAATATCGAAATATGAATTCAATTTTAACGATGGCGCAGACGTTCGTTTCGGGATAATTGGTGGCTAAACGGAAAGTCGTATCACAAAACAGATAGAAGTTCAATTTGGAGAGATCTACAAATTTGGTCCTATGACTTTTTGTCGTATCCCTGTCCCTTATGCATTAAAACGAGCCGTATTTATCGATTTCAAGTTAATTTTGTACTTTTTACATGTATATGTTATCGTTTGACTCACTTATAGGAAAGATAGAATCATCACATTCGGTACGCACGTTGAAATGACCAGCGCCCATATGTTAGCCATGATTCCAGCTGTGACTTGAGTATCAAAAAATAAATATAATCTTACACACTGGCTTTACAGTGATTTACGGAGAAATCAGTATACAATGTAGAATACCGTAGGGAAGCACGAGTACATTTGCTAATTATTAATAATATTATTATTGTTTCGTATAGGCCGACTAAGGATCGTGATATTCAACTATTGCGTTTGGGGTGGGTTTTGAAGTTTGTCCAGTAATTGCGCATTCTCTGGCTGTGTTGTTCTTCCCTCTCCTTTGTCCAGGGGGTACCTGTCTTCCTACTTGGTGGTTTGTCCTCGAACCTCTTTTGTTTAAGCATCCTCCTGAAATATGTCCAACCGGGCGAGTTGCCCGTGGGGTTAGGGGCGCGCAGCTGTGAGCTCGCATCCGAGAGACAGTGGGTTCAAACCCCACTGTCAGCAGCCCTGAGTAGGATTTTCCGCGGTTTCCCATTTTCAAACCAGGCAAGTGGGGCTGTACCTTACGGCCACGGCCGCTTCCTTCCCACTCCTAGCCCTTTCCTATCCCATCGTCACCAAAAGTCCTATCTGTGTCGGTGCGACGTAGAACAAATTGCAAAATAATGAGAAAGATGTCCGGTCTTTTAAGTCTCTTTCTGTTTCTCCCTGTTCCTGCAGATCTTTGTTTACTTCCATCAACCTTTTACCGGTAAACGACAAGCTGGTTGTAAAGCCTGGCATGATGCATCCTGTGGTAATGTCCACAAAATGCTAGGCGTTTCTTCCTGGAGACGAGAACAAGAAATCAATCTTGTATTTAAAATTTTAGAACGGTAAAGGAAAATTCATTTTTATTTTTTCATTTAATCCGTTTATCCTCCAGGGTTAGTTTTCCCCCCGGAATCAGCGAGAGGTCCCACCCCTAACACCTTAAGGACAGTGTCTTCTAGTGTGAGACATTTGGTAGAGGATACAACCTGGGAGGAGGACCAGTACCTCATCCAGTCAACCCTACCTGCTATCCTGAACAAGGACCTTGTGGGGGATGAGAGGATAGGAAGGGATAGCCAAGAAAGGTAAAAGGAAGCGGACGTAGTCTTAAGTTAGGTACCATCCCGGCATTTACCTGGAGGAGAAGTGAGGAAACCACGGAAATTACTTCGAGGATGGCTGAGGCGGGAATCGAGCCCCTCTACTCAGTTGACCTCCCGAGAGTGAGTGGACCCCGTTCCAGCCCTCGTACCACCTTCTAAATTTCGTGGCAAAGCCGGGAGTCGAACCCAACACTTCGGGGGTGGCAAGTAATCACACTAACCACTACACCAAAGAGGCAGAAAGAATAGTCAAACATGTTAAATTTTAATTCACTACACTACCAAATCCGGTTTTTTCTTTAGATACTACGTATATTTCTAACCGATGTCGGAGTTTGACGTCTCTTTCCTCCCTTCTTCTCTCATCATGTCATAAAGAAAATCATAATGTTCGGGGCAGAAATTATAAAATTATGTTAAATGCCGCTTATTTATGTGAAAGCAGACGAATAAGCCAGAGGAGTTTCCTCTTGTGTGACTTAGAACAGTAAATGCACAACCATAACTCCACCAAACCACACTAATATGACTAAAACATGTCCCTTTTACAAAAAATCCGCATTTCTAACCCTTCAGGTGAACAAATCAATGTTGAAAACATCCTAGAATTGTGAGCTACGAATCTTACGTAAATGTAATAAAAACTATATATTAAAAGAGTTTACTAAAACAGCTTTGGCAAACCGATCCGTCCGTTCTACTGGGCCGATGTGCTTCATTCTTATTTTATTTTATTCTCTCCGGAATTACCTGCCGGTGAAGCATGAGACACTGATAGGTCTCTAAGTTCAGCCAACTTTGAGTAATCATAAAACAAAATCATTAAATGATCACTCCAATAATTGCAGGCGAAGGCTTACCCTAACCCGCAATACATTCTGTACGTAGCAGGTTGCTAAGCGACTAACACTTTCATTGAAATTCTGATGTATGTAATGTTCATCCTTAGTAATGTCACTGCATGCAGCCATGTTTGATTACTACCTGTCAAGCCTGTGAGTATACACTTCCTCTGATGATGGAAGAATACTATTCTCTGCTAGATATTCTTTGATTCTCTGACCTTCTCCAGCTTCTGAATGTACTCAACAGATGGCAGAACGTTCCTAATGACTTACATGCTGACAGTCTACGTACGTACAGACGGGGAGGTATGACTTCGACTAGCGTTCTGTATGACCATTAACAAAGCGCGGGAACAAACTCTTGAAAAAATGGATGTCTTACTTACCCGAAACAGTATTCAGCGACTGCCTATTGTATGTTGCACTACCTCGGGCAAGATCGTTTGAAAATATTATGATCCAGACACTTCCTCTGATGATGGAAGAATACTATTCTCTGCTAGATATTCTTTGATTCTCTGACCTTCTCCAGCTTCTGAATGTACTCAACAGATGGCAGAACGTTCCTAATGACTTACATGCTGACAGTCTACGTACGTACAGACGGGGAGATATGACTTCGACTAGCGTTCTGTATGACCATTAACAAAGCGCGGGAACAAACTCTTGAAAAAATGGATGTCTTACTTACCCGAAACAGTATTCAGCGACTGCCTATTATATGTTGCACTACCTCGGGCAAGATCGTTTGAAAATATTATGATCCAGACACGGCCGAATGGTCAAACCACAGAGAATGTGGTATGGAAAGAAGTGTTTGGAATGATATTACGAATGAATCAGTTATTACGTAGCGGTATTACATGTTCACGAAAGTATTGAAAAGGGGAGGTAAAACAATATGACTGACAGGCATATCATGACGAGTTATCTGACTTATTTATAAGGAATGCTGCTGAGCAACACGGGTCCTCTATAATAATAATAATAATAATAATAATAATAATAATAATAATAATAATAATAATAATAATAATAATAATAATAATAATAATAATTATAATATAATTATAATTATATAATATAATTATAATTATAATAATAATAATAATTATAATAATTATAATAATATATTATTATTATTATTATTATTATTATTATTATTATTATTATTATTATTATTATTATTATTATTATTATTATTATTATAAGTGCTTTCCCACCCTTACAGCATCAAGGTGTCCAACTCCTTTGTAAAGTTGGGGATATTAAATCACCATTTATTCCTAAAAATTACAATCCTTTTCTTAATCATAGTTATCTGGTCTATTAGATTAGTAGTTTGCCTTTTTCTATCACGACGAGCGCTAATATGAGTCATTGCATTGTTTCACTTAAGCACCACTACGAGCGCTAATGTGAGTCATTGCATTGTTTCACTTAAGCACCACTACGAGCGCTAATGTGAGTCATTGCATTGTTTCACTTAAGCACCACTACGAGCGCTAATGTGAGTCATTGCATTGTTTCACTTAAGCACCACTACGAGCGCTAATGCGGGTCATTGCATTGTTTCACTTAAGCACCACTACGAGCGCTAATGCGAGTCATTGCATTGTTTCACTTAAGCACCACTACGAGCGCTAATGCGGGTCATTGCATTGTTTCACTTAAGCACCACTACGAGCGCTAATGCGAGTCATTGCATTGTTTCACTTAAGCACCACTACAAGCGCTAATGTGAGTCAGTGCAGAGTTTCACTTAAGCTCTTATAACTACATTCGGTGTGGACATTTAAAAAAAATATTAAAAAGCGCATGCAGGTATTGAACGAAGGCACACATTACAGAAAGAATAATGCAAATATGATAATTCGGCTAAGATTTGGTTTAAAAAGAAAACGAGTAAAGAAACAAGCGAATTTAGGCTGTTTTTACGGAACTGTATTTATACCGGAAGTTATTTTAGAAATTATTAAAAGTTTAATAGTGCTATCTATGACATACAATTTGAAATCTTTGGAGGCCCTTTAGCCTTATAACTGTCGGTACAATTGAGGAAATTGCTTCATTGTACGTTTTTAGTGTGGGGATCCGTACTTTGCCTGCTAAGAAATGTTTTCAATATTAATATGTGAAAAATATAATGTTAAAATACGACCAAACTATGCATTTATAAAACAAATATAAACCAGTTAATTGTTATGAGAATCGCCAGATTTACGTTTTAAACAAGTCAGACATGTGAATAAAGGAAGGGAACATAATATTCATTTTCCCCAAAATCCGAGCCCTAATGACCATCATCATCATCATCGATCTGCCAGTCATTTTTAAATGGTAAACAATAAAGAAAAATGCTCGTTGTGTCCTTACGGCATCAAAGTGAACAACTCCTTTGTAAAGTTGGCGATATCACGTACTAATACAGCAAGGCTGTCAAAGCAAATACATGAATAGAATGTGATTATCTAGGTGGCCATGGCATGTTTGACAAACACAGCTGCTGTGTGTGGGTATGTGCAGGGAAAGCCGTATTCATGGGTTAATGGGTAGTCTTGATAAGCCGTGTCAATCCACGTACTTAGGAGTGAACACCCATGTGTGCTCAGTCTCTGCATCGTACGTCCAGCCTTATCCCGTTCTGGTCATACACCTTGCATTATGTTCTGTGCAGGCGGAAATAGCGTAGCCAACTTCCAGTACAAGAAATTCTGATAAATGTGAAGTCATTGACCGTTTGTGAACTATGACAACTTCAAGTTCTGTGAAGAAGCAAGGAAGCTTGTTCATTTGATTATAGATTTTGGCGATCAGCAAAATTGTGTTTCTGTTTGAACATTTTTGTATTTCGACTGGATAAGTCGTGACATCGGTGAGAACACCAAACACAGACTGGCCCGTGCCATCGTTTGTCTTACAGCCACTTATGGGTACGAAACACGGACTCTGAAAAAAGCTGACAGGAGGAAGATTCTTTGTGAGTTGGTGTTGGCAACGTCTGTTGAGAATACAGCGGAGAGAAATCATGGACCACGTTAAGCCTGGAATCTCCTTGGAAGAGAGCAGTCAAATAGATGCTATCTTACTTTGACCATAGAATAAGCCCGTCTGGTTGCCATGACGATCAAGGGACCGTGGTTAGCCGGTTTGAGTCCCGTTGGTGCAAAATACATTTAACCATCAAAGCACTAACCAGAAGGAAAATGAAAGAGGTGCGACACTTTAATGAATGAAGGTATCGGCAAAAGAAAGACGAAGGGCTCGAATATCTAATACCGTCTGGGTTGGAAAACAACAAGTGTTGATCAAGGGTGGTCGGATGAAATAGATGAAATCCCAAAGCCTGCCACAAAAAAGTGTAAACAAAGCCAGGACACAGCTAAGGTTCCAATGGTCGCCAACCCATCCTGCCCCGTATGGGGGGCTATGTTAAAAACGTCCGCTGTGACAGGAATGTATCTCTGCACCTGAAGTCAAAGATATACCGCACGATTGTCCGCTTAGTAGCTCTCTATGGCCTTAGACTACAAGACACGAGCGGATGCTTCATACCACGGAAATGTAGATGCTAAGATGGTCACCGGGAATCACGCGGATTGATCACATCAGGGCCTCTTTCAAGTTCGCCCCGATACAGAACAAGGTGTGAGAGACAAGGTTTCGCTGGTATGGACACGTGGCTAGCTGATCCAATATCCACTGCGCAGCAAGTTCTTGCACTGAACATTGATAGACAGGGACCAAAAGAACGCTGTATGGACCGGGTACGTGAGGATATGCAACATGTGGGCGTCCGAACTGCTGATGCCATACACCGGATGAAGTGGAAGGCCCGATGTATGGCGGACCCCGCATCTTGACAGGAAAACGCCAAGGAAGAAGAAGAATAGGAGTCACGTCAGAACGAAGTGATTGTTCTTCGTCTATTGTGTCGAGTATGGCTCACTTCGTCCTGTGGATTGTATGTTTCCATTCAACTCTATTCCGGCGAGTTTTTCCTAGTTCGGCGATCGTTATATCGATATCTAACCCACGTGACCATGTGGTTGGGGGTGCTAGAAGAACATCAACGGTATCCTATGCCTGTCGTGAAAAGCGACAAAAAGGGGCCCGGGGATTCTTAACTAGGAAGCTTGGGTTGGCGACCACAGGACCCTTACAAAAGTCCTGGCATTGCTTCCATTACTTTTACCGGGCTCCTAATTTTCATCCATCTCATCCGACCTCCCTTGGTCTACTCCTGTTGTTCCAAGCCATAAAAGCCATGTTTACTCGTATGATTCTATGCTCTTTCGTGTAGCGCAGAAAATATACGAGTGCGAAGTGCGAGTGTCTGTAATAGAGTACAGAAGTGTAGAGATTTCTTGTTGTTGTTGTTCTTGGTTACTACTAAGTGACGTCTAGCCCGTTATTTCTTAATGTAGCGAGAGTAACATAAATTCTAGGAGTTCTACGGGCCGTGCCAATACTCCTTATGAAATTCTCATTATTGTTGTTTGAGTCACCAGTCCATGGACTGGTTTGATGCAGCTCTCCATGCCACCTTACCTGTGCTAACCTTTTCATTTCTACGAAACTTCTGCATCCTAGATCTAATCTGCTTGTCATATTCATACCTTGGTCTACCCATACCGTTCTTATCCCCTAGACTTCCCTCAAAAACCAACTGGGTGTCTCAAGTTGCATCCTATCATTCTATCTCTTCTTCTGGTCAAATTTAGCCATATCCTCTCACCAATTCGATTCAGTATCTCTTCATTCGTGATTCGATCTATCCATCTCACCTTCAGCATTCTTCAGTAACACCACATTGCCAAAACTTCTAATTCTCTTTCTTTCTGAGCTAGTTATTGTCCATATTTCACTTCCACACAATGCTATAGTCCAGACGAATGTCTTCAAAAACATCTTTCTAATTCCTATATCAATGTTCGAAGTGAGAACATTTCTTTTCTTAAGAAAGGCCTTCCTTGCTTGTGCTAGTTTGCATTTTACGTCGTCCTTACTTCTGCCATCGTTAATTATTTTACTACCCAAGTAACAATATTCATCTACTTTCTTTAAGAGTTTATTTCCTAATTTAATATTACCTGAATCATCTGACTTCGTTCGACTGCACTCCATTACTTTTGTCTTGGACTTATCTGTCTTGTACTCCTTACCCAAGACTCTGTCCGTACCATTCAGCAATTTATCCAGATCTACTGCAGTCTCAGATAAAATAATCTCAGGGTTTTGATTTCCTCTCCTTGGATTGTGATTCCCTTTCCGAGCCATATCGGATTGGTATCTGTCGAGAGACCAGACTAATGAATGTTTAATCGAAAGTCGTGTAGCAGCCTTTCGGAAGTTGCAAGGGCGACAGTCTATAATACTCAACATGGCTTAGCATGGCTCATAGTATAACCGTTATGCAGGCAGTTGTTCTATATACTTACTACTCACTACAGTGTAACCTATTACTTCCTACAAATCGAGGGTCGGATTATAATGGACATAAAGTCGGGAAGGGATAGGTCCGACTCGTTGGCTGAATGGTCAGCGTACTGGCCTTCGGTTCAGAGGGTACCGGGTTCGATTCCCGACTGGGTCTGGAATTTTAATCGCTTCTGATTAATTCTTCTGGCTCTGGGACTGGGTTTTTGTGTCCGTTTCAACACTCTCCTCTTCATATTCAGACAGACAACAACATACCCCACAACAAACCTCCACAGGAACACGCAATAATGATTACATCCCTCCATATAGGATTGGCGTCAGGAAGAGCATCCTACCGTAAAACAGGGCCAAAATCACATATGTGATGCAATTCGCACCCGCACCCGCGACCCCACAAGTGTGGGAAAAGCGTTAGGAAAAGAAGAGTCAGGAAGGGATAAATTAATTCTCTGTAAATCTGTGCGATAGCCTTACTGGTATACAGTACGCATGTTAAGGACATGGAGATGAAGGTCTCGATTTCGTGAGCACCTAAATTAAACCACGGTGTATAGAGGTTAAACGTCTGGTCTTTACATATTAAAAGGCAACCCTCACTCAAGGAAATTGTATCCAGCTGGCGGTTGAACTTGGGGGAGAGAAAACAGCTGGTGTTAATTTATTATTGTGACAGTTAACACGTGGAGGGTGTCTGCATCATAACTGTCAGCCACCCCTGAAGGTGAGTCAGCAAGTCTAACAATTATGGTAATTTAACCCCATGTGAAGGAGTGTTGAAAATAATTACACCTATAAAAACACACTCTCACGAACTCACAGCGATACTCATCTACAACCTAGCAATAGCCAAACGGGATAAAGAACTCCAGTATATAGCAAGAAAGACTGGCCAGCATGTTCGGCTCCATGGCTAAGTAGTTCTCGTGCTGGTCTTGGCCAGGGGTCCTGGGTATGATTCCCGACCGGACCGGTTGCAGACCACAAATACTTTGTAACCGCCGCGCATGTGGGTGTAATCCTCTCCCATTCGTTTCGCTGCCCAGTCTCCATCTACACATCGTAACTACATTACCACGCCCCGACGATCACTCAGAAGGACGTTTACTAAGTATATGGACTATAATTCCGATGACTCGGGGCTGGGTATGTGTGTCGCCTTCATCATTAGAATTCGTTACAGGTAGGGTCCCATCCTCAGAGGCGCGCAGGTCACCTATACGGCGTCAATCCGAAATACCTGCACCAGACCTCTTCGGAGGCCACAAGCCATTATGACCAGCGTAAAACAATTCCCAAACAATCAGGAATTGAAAGAAGAAAGGATGAATGGAGTAAAAAGCTTCAGGCACTTCAAGAATACAAGGCGAGGGGTCAGGAAAAGATGAAATTCAAGAGCGGGTTAGAAGAACGGAACTGGCCTATTAAATGACGAAGAACAGCTTCAACCCGTCGGCGGTTCCAGAGGAGGCTTCGGCCTACAAGTGACTACGCCTGGAGCGTGGCCCGACAGCTCTGCGCTCCGACCGACTAACGGAGCAGGGGAAAGGTGGCCACGGCTCTACAACTCTTCATTCGAGAGACGGAGAAGGGCTGGTCCTCACTGTGAGCTGTCCTGAAAATGCTTTTCCATTCTTATGCACTAAGGAGAATGCTTGGGCAGTTTCTAGTACAGGCCACGGACTCCCAACTTCCCTCATTTTCGAACATTTTCATCACCAAATCAAATCTCCCAGGCCTGAGGGACTGTCCTACAGTTTAGGAGACTCCTTCAGGGACGGAATGACATCTTATGTGTAGTACCTACAACAAGAAGGTGATATCCTATGGGACGAAATTAAGACACCTTAAGGCGAATGCCTTTGTGCAGGAGAAACATTGGGCATGAAAATGTTAGAAAGAGAAATACTCAGAATAATTCTGGGTCCGAGAATGAAAATGAGGAGAGGAGACTCGGATCCAATAAAAGAAAATTGTACTAGAAAAAATCCCTGAACTGATGAGCTACAGAAGTTTATAGTTCTGTGGACACATGCTTAGAGTGGACGGGAACTGGCAAACAAAACGAATCTTTGAGTTCTTCAGAGAACGGAAAAGAAGAGACAAAAATTGGTTTCAAGGAGTGAGATTTGACTGGACCATGATTGGTACGAAAGAAGAAGAAACAGCGGATAGAGACACATTTAGACAATAGCTCCAAATCTTGGAGTTGAAATGTTTTCAGCAGACAGGGAAGAAAAGGTCCTACATGGAAGAAAGAAGTTGGAAAAAGTATTGGAAGATACTGGCAAAACGTGAAGGCAGAGACGACCAAATATAAAGACTGTCAGTATCAACCGTGACCCACGGTTTAGTGACGGGACTGTCAAATGAAAACTACCAAGTTATTCGATAGTCATCAACTACCGTTACAACCGACTGTTTCCGTTTGTATTCGGTTTTTCGTTCGGATCGCAAATTCCAATTGTTTCCCCTAGTCAGCGCTGAAATCGGCATCCTCATTCGTTATGGAGTGAAGTCAGAGGACAAATGAATATAGCTGACTCAAAGTTGTATAATGATAAATGCAATTGTATTATTGTGCACTTTATCAATAGACAAATCATGTTATAGTTTTTATAAATACATTCGATATACTAACCATGATTGATTTTAATCTTAAATGAATGGAATTATTTTTAAAGTAATATATGCACTACTACTTGTTCCGAGGAAAATGTGTTGTTTTTCCATTTAGTTTACTTTGGTGTATTCACATTACTTTAAATGTGGTGTCATTACAATAAGGTGTAAACCTAACCTTCGTCTGAAATTACCTAACATTTGTTATTTTATGAACAGACGATCTTACATTCCTTAACTTGTGGTTCGGGACACAAAATGTATTTTATTTAAAATGAAACATAATGACCACAATTACTTTAATCCGGACATTTTATCTTATAGACCAACGCAATCACTTCACTGGAACACTGTGTAACGTTTGTTACTAGTCTCAATATTTCCGCTTATATCTCTACCACCAAAAGAAACACGCTATAAAAATCGCACCTGGGAGATAGTGGATTCGAACCGCACTGTTGGCAGCCCTGAAGATGGTTTTCCGTGGTTTCCCATTTTCATACCAGGCAAATGCAGGGGCTGTGCCTTAATTAAGGCCGCGGCCGCTTCCTTCCCATCCCTAGGCCTTTCCCGTGCCATCGTGGCCATTAGACCTATCTGTGTCGGTGTGACGTAAAGCAATTAGCAAAAAACCTGCTTGTATTTATAGTTTCACTTCCCTCCCCTGATAACTTGTGGTACGATACATGTAACGAGAACATTATTAGCTAGCATACATTAAAATTTAATACTCTTTGGGTAGATGACCTAGATGTTAGGCCCCTTTAAACAACAAACACTAAATACTCTTTCGGTTTATCATCTTTACTGTTAATGTAACATTTTGACGAAGATAATAATAAATAATGGCGTATGGCCTCCGGAGAGGTCTGATGCAGGTCCATTTCCTAGTCGACAGCCTATACACAACATGCGTATCTGTGAGCATGGGAACCTATATGATATGATTTCTAATGATGAAGATGGCACATATCCCCAGCCCCCGAGCCAGACGAATGAACCAATTAAGGTTAAACTCACTGACCCGATCGGGAATCGAACCCGGGATCCTCTGGAGCAAAGGCCAGAATACGGCCATGGAGGCGGACTTGCTGATGATGATAACAGTATCATAATCTGACTGACATACCTAGTAAGGATGAACTTCCACTGACATAAAACAAAAACACCGGCGATTGCTTAGATTGTGATGAAAATCCAGTCATTTGACCGGGTCAGGGATGGAATGAATGAAGCCCCCATCTAGCGGCGAGGATAGGAAATGTGCCGGCTGCCGAAGCCTGTCGCGCTCCTCTGGGGCAATGATAAATGACTGATAGATGAAATGGAATGTGAATGGAGAGTGTTGCTGGAATGAAAGATGACAGGGAAAACCGGAGTACCCGGAGAAAAACCTGTCCCGCCTCCGCTTTGTCCAGCAAAAATCTCACATGGAGTGACCGGGATTTGAACCACGGTATTCAGCGGTGAGAGGTCGGCGCGCTGCCGCCTGAGCCACGGAGGCTTCTTAGATTATGTTACATACATACATACATACATTATCATTATAGACTGTTATGCCTTTCAGCGTTCAGTCTGCAAGCCTCTGTGAATTTACTAAACGTCGCCACAATCCTCGATTTGCAACTAGTGTTGTGGCCTCATTTAGTTCTATACCTCTTATCTTTAAATCGTTAGAAACCGAGTCTAACCATCGTCGTCTTGGTCTACCTCTACTTCTCTTACCCTCCATAGCAGAGTCCATTATTCACCTAGGTAACCTACCCTCCTCCATTCGCCTCGCATGACCCCACCACCGAAGCCGGTTTATGCGTACAGCTTCATCCATCGAGTTCATTCCTAAATTAGCCTTTATCTCCTCATTCCGAGTACCCTCCTGCCATTGTTCCCACCTGTTTGTACCAGCAATCATTCTTGCTACTTTCATGTCTGTTACTTCTAACTCATGAATAAGATATCCTGAGTCCACCCAGCTTTCGCTCCCGTAAAGCAAAGTTGGTCTGAAAACAGACCGATGTAAAGATAGTTTCGTCTGGGAGCTTACTTCCTTCTTACAGAATACTGCTGATCGCAGCTGCGAGCTCACTGCATTAGCTTTACGACACCTTGATTCAATCTCACTTACTATATTACCATCCTGGGAGAACACACGACCTAAATACTTGAAATTATCGACCTGTTCTAGCTTTGTATCACCAATCTGACATTCAATTCTGTTGAATTTCTTACCTACTGACATCAATTTAGTCTTCGAGAGGCTAATTTTCATACCATACTCATTGCACCTATTTTCAAGTTCCCAGATATTAGACTGTAGGCTTTCGGCACAATCTGCCATTAGGACCAAATCGTCAGCATAGGCCAGAATGCTTACTACATTTCCACCTAATTGAATCCCTCCCTGCCATTTTATACCTTTCAGCAGATGATCCATGTAAACTGCGAACAGCAAAGGTGAAAGATTACAACCTTGTCTAACCCCTGTAACTACCCTGAACCAAGAACTCATTCTACCATCAATTCTCACTGAAGCCCAATTGTCAACATAAATGCCTTCGATTGCTTTTAATAATCTGCCTTTAATTCCATAATCCCCCAGTATGGCGAACATCTTTTCCCTCGGTACCCTGTCATAAGCTTTCTCTAGATCTACAAAACATAAACACAACTGCCTATTCCTCTCGTAGCATTTTTCAATTACCTGGCGCATACTGAAAATCTGATCCTGACAGCCTCTCTGTGGTCTGAAACCACACTGGTTTTCATCCAGCTTCCTCTCAACGACTGATCGCACCCTCCCTTCCAAGATGCCAGTGAATACTTTGCCTGGTATACTAATAAATGAGTTACCTCGATAGTTGTTGCAATCCTTCCTGTTCCCTTGCTTATAGATAGGTGCAATTACTGCTTTTGCCCAATCTGAAGGTACCTTACCAACACTCCATGCTAATTTTACTACTCTATGAAGCCATTTCATCCCTACCTTCCCACTATACTTCACCATTTCAGGTCTAATTTCATCTATTCCTGCTGCCTTATGACAATGGAGTTTATTTACCATCCTTTCCACTTCCTCAAGCATAATTTCACCAACATCATTTTATTCCTCCCCATTTGCTTGGCTGTTCACAACACCACCAGGATGATTTCCTTTTACATTGAGAAGATGTTCAAAATATTCCCTCCACCTCTTCAGTGATTCCCTGGGATCTATTATGAGTTCACCTGAATTACTCAAAACACTGTTCATTTCCTTTTCCCCCACACTTCCTAAGATTCTTTATTACTGTCCAGAAAGGTTTCCCTGCTGCTTGACCTAGCCTTTCCAAGTTGTTACCAAAATCTTCCCAGGACTTCTTTTTGGATTCAACAACTATTTGTTTCGCTCTGTTTCTTTCATCTATGTACAACTCCCTGTCTGCCTCGGCCCTTGTTTGGAGCCATTTTTGATAAGCCTTCTTTTTACGTTTACAAGCTGCTCTCACTTCATCATTCCACCAAGATGTGCGCCTTTTCCCATCTTTACACACAATTGTTCCTAGGCATTCCCTTGCTGTTTCTACTACAGCATCCTGTATGCCACCCATTCACTTTCTATATCCTGAACCTGCTTACTGTCTACTGTTCGAAACTTCTCACTAATCATATCCATGTACTTCCGTCTAATTTGCTCGTCCTGGAGATTTTCTACCCTTATTCGTTTGCAGACAGATTTCACTTTCTCTACCCTAGGCCTAGAGATACTTAGTTCACTACAGATCAGATAGTGGTCTGTATCATCGAAAAATCCGCGGAAAACTCGTACATTCCTAACAGATTTCCTGAATTCGATGTCTGTTAAGATATAGTCTATTATGGATCTGGTACCCCTAGCCTCCCTTACTCGAAGGGCCCTGGCTCGATTTCGGCCATGTCAAGGATTTTTACCTGGATCTGAGGGCTGGAGAGGCAAACGAAGAGAGAATCTCTAAATTACAAAACCTACCGAATCACCTGGAATTTATATAACAAAAACTCAATATCATGAAAAGGGGCTGTCTGGCCGATGCTGTAAAGGTGTGTTCGGTTCGTCCGGGACGACGTGGGTTCGAATCCCCATCAGGAAATCGTAAAATTTAAGAAACGAGGTTTCCATTTCTGGAGGTGCGCATGGCCCTGAGGTTCACTCAGCCTACACCAAAATTGAGTACCAGGTTAATTCCTGGGGGCAAAGGCGGCCGTGCGTAGAGCTAACCACTCTACCCCACAAACTGCTGAGGTTACGGATAGTGGAAGCCTTTACCTTCCACCTCTGCAAAGGCCTTCATGGCCTGTACGGAGGCTTTGCATTGCTTTGCCTTTTTGCTTTTTATGATTATACAGAACTACAGTGAAATAATGACAACACGATTACTCAGCCAAGATGAATCGATATCCGTAAGATGTTTAACTCTGATTTCTGGAAATTCAATCGTAAAGTATGTTTGGTCTTAAAATCTTCCAACTCTTCCTCCACAAGAAGTTGGAGGTTCCGAAGGTAGTTCTTATCCAGTCATTCATTCACAATAAAATGTGGAGAATACTCTTTCAGTTGCAGTAAATGATCACAGATCAACGATTTCATAATAAAGGGAGATTAACTTACTATTAGTTTCGCTTCAACATGGCTACCTTGTGTTCTGCGGCATCCACTGCATTAAATTGTCGAGCAGTTGCTCAGTGGGTGCACGAGATGTGCCTCACGTAGTGGGATCGGAACGACCTTGCTCCCACGCTCGCAGCCTCCCCCACAGGTTTATTTACACTGCGCTGAGGCCAGTGGCCACAGCACCTCCGCGAGCATACAGAGTGGCCGCTATTAAATGCCATGGAGGAATGTGTACGAGACAAAATCACCTCATCACCTTTCAAGGTCGCTAGTTTTTAGTTCCTTCCTAACTACTTCTCACTCTCTGTCACCTCAATGTAGAGGCCAACGCGTATATACAAAATATTATCCGCACCACGTTTACTCCATCCGCACCCGCATAAGCGAATTTTATCCGCGGGTAATGTAAATTTTTAACTGTATCACATCCTAGGTATTGAAGTGGATAGATCTGTTAACATAATACAGACCCCGTACAGTCACAGGTTTATCAGGGATTTCCTCTTGCGACGACTACCCGCATATTGAGAGGTTCTCTTTCAGAACGTTTGTTCCTTCCTTCCACTAATTGTGGGAATGAGCCAGTTAGGCTTAGGTCAGATTTACGGCTTGATGGTCTCAAGGCTTTTTATATATCACGATTGTTGTTGTTGTTGTTGTTTGAGTCAACAGTCCATAGACTGGTTTGATGCCACCCTATCCTGTGCTAATCTTTTCATTTCTGCATGACTGCTGCATCCTACATCTGCTCTAATCTGCTTGTTATATTCATACATTGGTCTACCCCTACCGTTCTTACTCCCTACACAACCCTCAAAAACCAAATGCACAAGTCCTGGGTGTCTTAAGATGTGCCCTATCATTCTATCTCTTCTTCTCGTCAAATTTAGCCACAACGATCTCCTCTCACGAATCCGATTCAGTATCTCTTCATTCATGATTCGATCTATCCATCTCACCTTCAGCATTCTTTAATAACACCACATTTCAAAAGCTTCTGTTCTCTTTCTTTCTGAGCGAGTTGTCGTCCATGTTTCACTTCCATACAATGTCACGCTCCAAACGAAAGTCTTCAAAAACATTTTTCTAATTCCTATAGGTTATCAATGTTGGAAGTGAGCAAATATCTTTTCTTAACAAAGGCCTCCCTTGCTTCTGCTAGCCTGCATTTCATGTCCTCCTTACTTCTGCCATCGTTAGTTAATTTACTACCCAAGTAACAATATTCATGCACTTCCTTTAAGACCTTTTCCTAATCTAATATGTCCTGCATCAGCTGACTTCGTACGACTGCACTCCATTACTTTTATGTTGGACTTAATTATTTTCATCTTGTACTCCTCACCAAAGAATCCTTCCATACCATTCATCAACTTCTCCAGATCTTCTGCAGTCTCGGATAAAATAACAATATATATCATTATTCTACCATATCAATCTCAAGGGTCTCCTAACCACAAGTAAGAGTATACCTGAGTGAAAATCAGTTAACTTCTTTTTCTCGTTTCATTGAGGCCCCTTGGTCCAGCTGACTCCTAACTCTGGTGAGCTTTCTTCTTCATCTTTGCGCTGTGGGTCGCATTCCTTTTCCTGAGTCCACTTCACTCCCATTCAAAGTCGCAATAATTTACCTGTCAGTGAGTGGAGAAGTTTCTAATCAGCATTCTAAATGTATCCCTATTGAATATATCCTTGGGATAAATGTTTAAAAATTCTAGGTCTTTTCGAACCAGTCTCGTCCATTTAGCACTTGTCACCTTCCCTCTAAACGTGGTGTTGGAGATTTGTCCATTCTGACTATGTGACTGTAAAAATAAGTCTCCTCTCTCTCATGGCTGATGTTATGTATTCACCTCCCTTTTTAACTGGACCCATGATTTTTCTCAGGATTTTTCCTTCATCTTCTTCTTCTTCTTAATCTGCTTACCCTCCAGCGTTGATTTTTCCCTCGGACTCAGCGAGGTATCCCACCAGTACCGCCTCAAGGGCAGTGTCCTGGAGCGTGAGACTCCGATTCGGGGATAAAACTGGGGAGGATGACCAGTACCTCGCCCAGGCGGCCTCATCTGTTATGCTGAACAGGGGCCTTGGTGGGGGATGGTAATATTGGAAGAGATAGACAAGGAAGAGGGAAGGAAGCGGCCGTGGCCTTAAGTTAGGTACCGTCCCGGCATTTGCCTGGAGAGGTGGGAAACCACGGAAAACCACTTCCAGGATGGCTGAGGATGGAATCGAACCCACCTCTATTCAGTTGACCTCGCGAGGCTGAGTGGACCCCGTTCCAGCCCTCGCACCACTTTTCAAATTTCGTGGCAGAGGCTGGAATCGAACCCGGGCCTCCGGGGGTGGCAGATAAGCACACTAACCACTACACCACAGAGGGCGACATCGTTCTTTCAGTTCAAAATTCCTGAGTTGTCCCTTTTTGACCATGTTCAAGCATTCTGAGCCATGCAGTACCGAATGTCTTACTACGGTTTGACAGTGTCGAAGTTTGAGGCAAAGGGAAAGGGATTTGGACTTGTAAATGTTCTTGTAGAGATGGAACGATCTCTCCAGTTTAGTACATGGCTAGATCCTCACTAACGTTAAATGTTATCCACTCTCCGGTATATGTGTAGGCGTTAGTCTTCTTTATTACTGTATCCTCGTGTGAAATTATCTGCACTGTCATACAGTTTGCGTCCGTGTAGGGTTGTACCTCAGTGGTGTACTCGGCTATTCATCGTTCTTTTATTCTCAAGATCAGTAGGGTTCGCATATTAAGGAAATTTCATACTTTTCCCGTCTTCCGTTTTGACTATTTATTGGAAGTAAGCATGAACTGGACGTTTCTGAACATATTTAACCTTATTTTATAGGGCATAAAAATGCATATTTTAAAGTTCGTATTATTTTCATCATATTGTGGTAAAATTAGTTGTTTAAGGCCATATTTTGGTTATATTATGCACGTGAAAGAGTACTGTACTTTGGACGTGATGTCCGCTGTTGCTTGTGTAAGTGCATATGTTGCATTTTGTTGAAAATTGGAGCTCGGGTCTTAAAGATGAATAGTTGATTCTTATTGGAGATTACATTAGTTTTAGAACAAATTTTTGTAAAGATTTCCAGCGCGGGTACTGACGTCCACTGACACGCCATTCTTGTTAACACACAAGGAAATACCACATGGGATTATCTTCTTCTTATCTGAATTAGTACTTGTGGCTCGTAACCACTTCAGGTAGCGCCTAGTTTACATTTCATTCCTCGTCTTTCTTAAAAATTTCAACAGAGAGAATCTTCAAGGCTTCATATCTACATTAACAGTGATAGGGCTGACTTAAGGATACCTCAAGAAAGTGTTAACATAAGAAATTGCGTTGAAGTTTTCGGGGAGGAATACTTCTGTACTGAAAGAAACATCCTCTTTGTGCAAAGTTGAGCTCGTGCTATAGAGCATTTTAATGTCTAGCAATATAGCAAAACTGCTAGACACAAAATTACTCAGATGATTGGGGAATAAGTGGTATGTACTTTTTTACATTTTATTTCAGATAATTATTGCTTTTCCACGGCGACTGGCGGAGCATTCCTAATTCCGATAACTAACACTATTTTCATAGGTTCGCAGGAGCAGCAATTTTCTCTCTGTTAGCTTTGTGTAAGACTGCAATATTAATTAAAATATTTTCGGTATTGATCACAGCGTAATGTTTGATAAGGAATTTATTATAGAGACTAGTGGAATTTAAAAGAACTTGTGAAGTAGTGCTATATGATCTATAATAAATTGTAACTTTAATATAAAAGAAAGAGCCTTCGTGGCTCAGACGGCAGCGCGGCGGCCTCTCACCGCTGGATACCGTGGTTCAAATCCCGGTCGTTCGATGTGAGATTTGTGCTGGACAAAGCGGAGGCGGGTCAGGTTTTTCTCCGGGTACTCCGGTTTTTCCTGTCATCTTTCATTCCAGCAACACTCTCCATTCTCATTTCATAGCATTTATCAGTCATTAATAAATCACTTTGGGAGTGGCGACCCCATCGTACTAATAGCCTATATCTGCTTCATTCTTCCATCCCTGACCCGGTCAATGACTGGAAAACAGGTTGTAGGTTTTCAATATAAAAGAACTAGTACCAAACATTATTCGTTCAATGTTCCTACATTTGGTCATTTTTTTCATATTTACTGTAGCTACTTTTTAGAACAGACTTGTATGCAAATTTGAGTGATTTTTAGGTCCTAAACTTCCGAACCCTAGTGATCAGTATAGCATTTGATTGTACTTCGATCATGCAGCACTGTAATATGGAATCCCAACACGTTGAACATCGCCTGTGGGAAAAAATTCCCATTATCTGACGTCTCCTAAAATGTATAACCCCCTATGGCACTACAGTCCTTGAAGGGAATTGACCTACCAAGCGACCGCTGCTCAGCCCGAAGGCCTACAGATTACGAGGTGTCGTGTGGTCAGCATGACGAATCCTCTCGGCCGTTATTCTTTGCTTTCTAGACTAGGGCCGCTATTTCAACGTCAGATAGCTCCTCAGTTCTAATGAAGTAGGCTGAGTGGACCTCGAACCAGCCCTCAAGTTCAGATAAAAATCCCTGACCTGGCCGGGAATCCAATCCGGGGCCTCCGGGTAAGAGACAGGCACACTACCCCTACACCACGGGTCCGGCCCTAAAAAGTATAGATTTATTTAGTTATTTATTTATTCATTTATTTATTGTTTTAAGTGAAAGGTAAAATTCTAAGGCTTACTACAAAGAAATATGACCATTATATACTGTTTTTGTAAGTCGTGTATCATTTCCAACATTTCCTTTTAAATGCATTTCTACAATGCATGTCTCTAATTACAACCGGAAGGGAATTCGAGGAGCATATGGTTGCAGGTATGAATGAGTTGCCGTAAGTTGTACGGTAAATCGGGAAGCTCAGCAGGGAAGCTGTTTTTGACCATCTAGGTATACTGTTTGGGGATGACAAGTATTTAAGATTTAATGTAGATCTATCCAAAATAAAGCAGGTGGGACTGTTTCCAATAACATATTTTTTATCGGATGGTAATTATTTTCAGTTTTGGAAGTAAAAGAAATATATCCTGTACAGTATTAATTTGTGTAACATGTAATTTAAATCTTATTGTAATAAATATAGAATGCATTACAGCATTTTAGATTTATCTTACATACAATAATCTAAGTTTTCGTTTAACAAAATCACAACACGACAGCACAGAACTGAATAAACAGGTAAACGTGGCAACGCATTTGTCTTTAATTGTCCCGTAGTGTCCACCTCTGTGGTGTAGTGGTTAGTGTGATTAGCTGTCACCCCCGGAGGCCCGGGTTCGATTGCAAGCTCTTCCACGAAATTTGAAAAGTGGTATGAGAGCTGGAACGGGGTCCACTGAGCCTCGGGTGGTCAATTAAGTAGAGGGGGTTCCATTCCAATCTCAGATATCCCCGAAGTGGCTTTACGTGGTTCTCCGCTTCTCCTCCAGGCAAGTGACGGGATGGTACCTAACTTAAGGCCACGGCCACTTCCTTCCCTCTTCCTTGTCCATCCCTTCAAATCTTCCGATCCCCCTCCCCCCACAAAGGCCCCTGTTCAGCATAGCAGGTGAGACCACCTGGGCGAGGTACTGGTCCTCCTCTCCAGTGATATCCCCCGACCCAAAGTCTCACGGTCCAGGACACTGCCCTTGAGGCGGTAGAGGTGGGATCCCTCGCTGAGTCCGAGGGAAAATCCAACTCCGGAGGGTAGGTAGGTAGGTAGGTAGGTAGGTAAGGGTTATTCTGCCCGAAGGCAAGTCCGAACCTCCGCAGAGGTGTTCCCGAGCCGGAGTTTACGTGCGGTAGGGTGGCCAGTTCCTTTCCGCTCCTCCATTCCCTTACCCACCACCAACAGCGCGTGGCAACCCATCCAACTCCTGACCACGCCCAATGTTGCTTAACTTCGGAGATCTCACGGGATCCCGTGTTTCAACACGGCTACGGCCGGTGGCACTCTGGAGGGTAAACGGATTTTAAAAAATAGAAAAAAATGCCCGTAGAGGTGTTGCCAGAATTCCTGAAGAAAAGGTGTCCAGTTTGAAAGTGTAGGTGACACGAGGATCAAGTAGGTAGAAACAAAAATTTCATTCAAAGCACATCAGCTGGGCACAAAACATAACAAGCAGGGTGGGGAGAGCAGATCTACTACTTCCTAAAAAAGGGCCATTCACGTTTGTGTGGTGGACTAAGAAGGGCATACTGCCTTATTTGTAGCCTTATGCCTGTTGCTCACGGTAAAATTTTCTGTCAAATTTATTGGACAATAATTTAATTTTATAAAATTTCTGTTGCTCACGGTCAAATTCAAGTTTTATAAAACCTTTGATAAAACTTTTCATAAAATAGGACATGTTCTATTCCGTAAAATTAATTTTACGAAACGAACCCATCAGCGAAGCTGACATCACGATGATGCTGGCGCTACGCCGTGAGAAGATTGCGAAGCTCGATTGTAAACAAACACTTCTTTCTAAAATGGCAGGATCCGGCTGGACTAAGGAAGCTGTTAGTGATTTACTGACGAATACCAGAAATATCCTTGTTTGTACGAAGTTAAAACGCCACTTTACCACAGCAGAAATGCAAGAAGAGAGGCAAAAAACACAATCGCTGAATTCCGATATGAATTCCTATATTCTAACCTCAACTAATTTTCGATCAAGGACAGCAATCCTCTACCTTCTTCTCTCCTTTTGATCCAATCCCGAGTCTAGCATTTCCTGGCATTTTTCTTCTTCCTTTTTAACCACTGTACAATATATAATTGTAGCTAAAGCAGCAAGTTTTGCTTTCTTTGTTGGAGCCATACTCTCAAACACATTGTAAGTTGAACAGTTGATTCTTGGTTTAAAAGTTTATCTATAGATGGCAGCACATACACATCGTAGTTCAGAAGTACGTTCATAGATGGACATCCTGATGTTTCCACGGATTTTATAAAATAATTTTACCGTGAGCAACACAACTTGTTTTCACCAAATTTTTATAAAATGAATTGTACAACAAATTTTACGAAACATTTTACCGTGAGCAATAGGCATTATTGTGAACATAAAATAAAACGACAGCTCTGTCATTTATACATTCTCCCCTATTCGGAGGGATATAAAAAATTACACCTTTTCCCTCTTCTCTTTGCGACGTTTCGGTTAAGATGAGTTACGCTTAAGCGGAGTTTTACTCTACTCATCAACACATAGCAAAGTTAATGCCTTGGCTGAATGGCCAGCATTGAGGCTTTCGGCTCAGAGGGTGCCGGGTTCGATTCCCGGCCGGGCCGGCGATTTTAATCACGTGCGATTAATTCTTCTGGCTCAGTTTGTGTTTATCGCAACACTCTCCTCCTCATATCCTAACAACACACCAGAAAACCAACCACCACAGGAACACGCAATAGTGATTACGTCCCTTCACATAGCGTTAGCGTCAGGAAGGGCATCCAGCCGTAAAACGGTACCAAATCCTCGTCACATCCGACATCTCACGGGGTGTGGGAAAAGCGGTAGAATAATAATAAGAAGAATGGCATCAATGTTCAGCTCACGGATGAAACTACCTTTACATTGATTCAGAGGGCCCTGGGTTCGACTTTGCACTAGGCTGGGTATGGTTAATTAATCTGGCTCTGGAATCACCTACAAACCACCACATACACACGCCATGGTGAGTACATCCTTTCACATAGGGCTGGCGTCAGGAAATGCATCTGCCCACGGGGGCCTTTGCTGAGTCCTTCCACTTATTTGTGCCAGAGTTCTCACCTTCATCTATCTTATCCGACCTCCCTTGGTCAACTCTTCTTCTTATCCTACCCCGACTATATTACGCATGAAAATTAGGCCTTCATTTTCACACCCTTCGTAGCCTTTGTCTTTCTTTGGCCGATATCTTCATTTTCGAAGTGTCGGATCCCTTCTATTTTTTCTCTCTGATTAGTGTTATATAGAGGATGGTTGTCTAGTCGAACTTTCTCTTAAAATAGTAATCACCGAGCTCGATAGCTGCAGTCGCTTAAGTGCGGCTAGTATCCAGTATTCGGGAGATAGTAGGTTCGAACCCCACTGTCGGCAGCCCTGAAGATGGTTTTCCGTGGTTTCCCATTTTCACACCAGGCAGATGCTGGGGCTGTACCTTAATTAAGGCTACGGCCGCTTCCTTCCCACTCCTAGCCCTGTCCTGTCCCATCGTCGCCGTAAGACCTATCTGTGTCGGTACGACGTAAAGCAATTAGCAAAAACAAAAAAACAAAAAACCACAGTAATCACCACCACCACCACCACCGCATAACTAGACATAATGCGCATATATAAAGCCGACACCAAGCAGTTGGGAAAAGGCCAGGAAGAACAAAAAGTAATAGAAGTCCCTAGAGCTGTGACTGTTCTATCCGTTCATCGCAGGTGAATGCATGATACTTCCGCACGAGGCTACGAAAGCGCAGCAAAATGAGTTGCTTGGCCGGAGTAAAGCCACGACTTGAATTTCAAATAAGACTTCTGCGACGAGATGGAATGTTCCAGAAGGGTGAGGTCCAGTTCGCACCGAAACGTGGAAACACTTTCTTGTTACCAGACATACAGGCTGACAATTACCAGACAGTCTGTCGCTCCTTGAACGAATGTTTATTTTCGTGCTCGTATTTGCAGCAAAGGGCTCAATTTAAATACTTTTTCACTATTTGCTTTACGCCGCACCGACACAGATATATTTTATGGCCACGATGGGATAGGGAAGGGTTAGGAATGGGAAGAAAATGGCCGTGGCCTTAAGTAAGGTACAGCCCAAGCATTTGCCTGGTGTGGAAATGGGAAACCACGGAAAACCATCTTCAGGGCTGCCGACAGTGGGGTTCGATTTATTTATTTACCGGGCGGAATGACCTCGCAAGTGAACGCACTGTGTGTATGGTGCCTAGCTCTGTGTTCCGGAGGAGCGTGGGTTCGAATGCAACTGTCAGCTGCCCTGAGAATGGTTTTTTGTGGTTTCCCATTTTCACTTCCAGGTCAATGTAGGGACAGTTTATATTCATAGGTCAGTCATAGCCGATTCCTTCCACCTCCTTACCGAATTCCATTAATTTTGCTTCTTCATTAGATCCTGAACTGCAGTTGGCGTCAGGAAGGGCATTCGACCGTAAAATATGTCATATACATGCATCTCACCTCATTCCCGACCCGTATAAAGTAACGGAACTAAGGATTGGACATACAACACACGTACAAAACAGTTTATTTATTTATTTATTTATTTATTTATTTATTTATTTATTTATTTATTTATTTATTTATTTATTTAGCCAACGGCCGTTGTCGTGTTGAAACACCGGATCCCGTGAGATTTCCGAAGTTAAGCAACATTGGGCGTGGTCAAGATTTGGATGGATTGCCACGCGCTGTTGGTGGAGGGGTAAGGGAATGGAGCAGCGGAAAGGAACTGGCCACACTACCGTACGTAAACTCCGGCTCAGGCACACCTCTGCGGAAGTTCGGTCTTGCCTTCGGGCAGAATAAACACTTACCTTACTTTATTTATTTATTTATTTATTTATTTATTTATTTATTTATTTATTTATTTATTTATTTATTTACATACTCGCTTTTACCAAAGGCTCCATCACCGTCGAACAAATTTTGCGAAACTAAGCGATTATGATCGTTGAGTTTCGTAAAAAGTCACCGAGTGAAACACAATGATGAACTATTTTGGCATAAATATGTCTTGTGGTTGGGGGACATCCGAAAATTGATATAACGTAACGCGACAAAATGTGAAATGAAACTTGTATCAATGAAGTCAGAAACTGAGAATCATAGGGTATTAAAATTATTTGTTAAAATGAATATAACTAATATGAATGACAGGGACGGAGGAGATCCATTTAAGCACCCGATATCAACAGAACCGTTTTGTTCTATGTCCATGTTTCCTATTAATATCCGGACCATACCGTTCCATGTCCAAGAATCACAGTACCAACGTAACGTCAGACACAAGATATCCATTACCTTAATTATTTTAATTGGAAAGAGTCAACCATAAAATAAACATTCCACAACATAAGTACCAAGAACTTGGTCATAGTGCTGTACAAAAGGTCCTTCATCTCTGAAATAAATCTATTTCTGTAAGCCATTTTGTTCTACGTCCATCGTCATCACCTCTATGTGGCCCATTAATTTCCAATGTGGAATAGTTCGTTCATTAATAAATCGTATAATTACATAGGAACCTAATATCCACAAGGTCAGCCTATGATTTTAAAAAAGGTATAAATTGACTGCCCTAAAATGAAATCGCTTCTACTGTAAAATGAGATAAATGGGACTTGGAACAGCATGGTTCTGGACCATCGATATGGTAACAGTATTACACTTGAAAAAGTAACAACGTAATTAACGCGCGAGTGGTCGCTATACGAGATTTTCTCTCACATTCTTATTTATTGTGATGTTACTTCACAGTGATGAAAGGGAGGCGACTGTTCCCTCTTCTAACTGAGTTTATAACTGTCGCGAGTAGAGCGATTCACATTTGAAGGGTAAGCACCCCCTCCCCTGGTCAAAACAAAGGTTCCTATGTGTCCGTGCGCGCTGTGTGAGAGTTTCACTCATCGCGCGACTAATGACGTTGGTGTTATTTTGAAGTGGAGCGGGAAACTTACTCCTGTTGTACGCGTATTTGTATTATGAGCACTTCTTGTTTTTGAAAATGTTATTGTGTTCAGAAACCTTGCTTTGTACGTAAATATTATTAGATATAACGCATGTGTGAGATTTTATTTTATTTTTTACAACTTCAGGATGGAAGTTATTTTTATGTACAATGCATATGTTATTTTAAGTAGTAATTTGTGTGTTTAATAAACAGCTAATCATTTCATTTTTATGTCCGGCTCTATGGCTAAATGGTTAGCGTGCTGGCCTTTGGTCACAGAGTTGGTGTATGTGTCGTCTTCATAATCATTTCATCCTCATCACGATGCGCAGCTCGCCTACAGGTGTCAAATCAAAAGACCTGCACCTGGCGAGCCGAACTTGTCCTCGGACACTCCCGCCACGAAAAGCCATACGCCATTTCAATTTTTATTTAATTGTTATCTAAAATATATAAGGTAGAACTTGCGTTTCATTTCAGTAGTAAATTTAAGCCTTACGCCCCACGAAACTGTGAAAAATATCATATTTATTTTAATGTGAGAGAAAGTCTCACCTGCGACCACTCACGTTACATTTCGGCTAGCGACCACTCGCGGGTTAAAAACTGAACGACCGAGCTCGATAGCTGAAGTCGTTAAAGTGCGGCAAGTATCCAGTAATCGGGAGATAGTGGGTTCGAGCCCCACTGTCGGCAGCCCTGAAGATGGTTTTCCGTGGTTTCCAATTTTCACACCAGGCAAATGCCGGGGCTGTACCTTAATTAAGGCCACGGCTGCTTCCTTCCACTTCCTAGACTTTTCGCCATAAGACATATCTGTGTCAGTGCGACGTAAAACAATAGAAAAAAAAACTGAACGCCATGTTTCGTCCTTGAATGAACATCATCAGATTCTTGAAATCTGGACCTTATCTTAATGATATCCTCCTTTGTCTCTAATAGAGCATTTACCTGCGAGATGTTTGGAAAACATTGTCTCTGTCATTGGCGTGGATACAGATTTCAAGAATTTAATCGGAAAAAATAAATAAATATTTATTTCTAAATATTTTAGTGTGATTTTATCGAATCCGATGATTTTCTTTCAAGATCGAAACATATAATCTGTATATTAAAAGAGTTTATTGAAAATATCTTTGGCAAATCCACCTATCCGCTCTACTGGACCGATTTGGTTCACTTATGCTGTATTCTCTCCGGAAATACCTACCGGTGAATCATGAAACATTGGTAGATCTCTAAGTGCAGCCAACTTTGATTAATCATAAAATCAACTCATTAAATGCTAACTCCAATAATTGCAGGCGAAGGCTTCGCCACAAATGTAAGTCGGGAATAAAAATAAAATACATTCTGTACTCAGTGTTGCCAACTTGGCGGATTTTCCGCTAAATTTGGCGGAATAAGATGACTGTCGGTGGAGAAATATATCATTTAGCGGACAGCGGATTTTTTGGTGGAATTCTAGATTTATTATAGCGGAATTTACTGTTTTATCCATTTTACGTTTAAAAAAAAATTATACTCCAGTCTGTCTCCGAGCTATTCCGTATTTATTTTCAGGAGCTAGCAGTCACATGCGGAAAACATGTTATTTGGATGTGATGTTATGAGATCATGGTATTACAAATTTGTAATGCTTGAGGAAAGGGTACTTATCTCTCAGCGAGAGAGCAGCATTTATATTATTTTATACTATGAAGGAAGACCGTTTAATGAACTGACCTGTTTTGTGTGTGGCCCTTGAGGTAGGGGATTCACCTAGTTTGCACCCGGCAGTAAAACGCCTGTAAGTTTTAGCTCTCCGGCTCGCAGGCAGGGGGTTAATCCCAGTGAAACTCACAGATTATTATTATTATTATTATTATTATTATTATTATTATTATTATTATTATTATTATTATTATTATTATTATTATTATTATTTGAGATTGGATTTCTTGGCGGAATTTTAGCGGATTTTTAGTAGTATTTAGCGGAACTTGAAAATATATGTTGGCAACACTGTCTGTACTTAGCGAGTTGCTAAGCGACCAACACTTTAATTAATATTCTGATATATGTGAATTTCATCCTTAGTAATGTCAGTCCATGCAGCCATGTTTGATTACTACCAGTCAAGCCAGAGAGTATACACTCCCTCTAATCACGGAAGAATACTATTCCCTGCTATATAGTCTTTCATTTTCTAACCTATCCCAGCTTCCAGGTATATTCAACAGATGGCAGAGCGTTCCTAATAAGTTATATGCTGCTAGGAAAAAGTCTACGTACAAACATACCCCATCATAGGATACGCCTTAGTCATTAACTGGGAACAACTATCGAAGGATAATCTAGCTAGACTAGAAAGAGTTAAGACCATGTATCCTAAAAAGTTCTATGCCTGGCAAGAAATGCTCCTCCTAGACAAACCTATGAGCTCACAAGACAACTGTTATCTATAGAACTGCGATTAAAAGTACCATTGCCACCTGGGCAGGGTGAAGGTGTAACCTTCAGGGAGGGAAATGAAAACTTAGGAAACGAAAACGAAAAAGAAAAACACTGCCTTCTACAACACAAAATCAGGCTCCACATCAAGAACTGCAGGATAAAAAAGCGAATATATTTATATATTTTTACCAAACAGGCGTCATGATGAATTCTGACTACGAACTGCGCTTCTTATTAAATGTTCATACAAGCATTGAAAAGGGCAGGCAAAACAACATGACTAAGTCAGACGTATCAAGGCGGGTTTCTGATCTTCTTAAATTCTGTTGCGTAGTTTATAAATGTATTTACTCAAAGTTAGTTTCGGCAGACTGAATTGCCTAAATACAGGAGCACGACTCCGTCCCCTACACTTGTAGAAATACACCACACGTGGGAGAAACGAGCTGGTCGATCTCTTCTGTTCCATTCCTGCCTTATAAGGTCTGTTTAGGGAGGAAGACTATGCTGGGATCGCGTGACCAACAAAAGAGCCACGACGTCGCATCTCTCAACAGGTCACGTTCAAGTTACCGGGAGAATCAGTACGGAAGTGTCCGCCCAATTCATGTTGTTAAAACTCTTATGAATTTGCTCAGGTGTGTCTGTAGTATATTTAGGGAACGGAATGCAATTCACAGAGCAAACTAATTTATGTTTTTTGTGTTCTATTTTGACTGACGAGGACCAGCAAGGAGTTCCTAAAGGGATTTAGGCCAAACATTTTAAGAATAATAAACTTTCTCTCATAAATAAACCACAAACCGTGTGGAAAGAAATGTTAAGTATTGTACATATTTTTATTTCATAACTTGATGTAATTTCTGTACTCAAAAGAGTACGGGAAATGACACTTTACGGTACTGCAATTACTTACCGTACTGTTATATTGGAAGTCGTCTCTGACTGGTTGAACTCAGCTTCACAGTAATGCAAACACGCATAGTCGGAGAGACCGTGAATCAGCGAACACTAAACTTAACCTTCACCCCTGACTGCAGCACCGTGGTTCCATACTTATCTACACTAAACATGGTGTCACTTCATTCCCAGCACAAGTAATGTGCCGTCATCACAACACTGAAAAATCCACCGTTCTAGTCCTTCAGGCAAGCAACTCAATGTTGAAAACATCATAGGGATGTGACCTACGAATTTCAGGTAAATAACATATAATGAACTCATCATCATCATCATCATCATCATCATCATCATCATCATCATCATCATCATCATCATTTCCCCTTGTCCAGCTCCGGCCGGGTCAGTGTATTTGTGGCACTTCTCCATCTTCCTCTTTCTTTCCACCATTTCTCTTCCACGATCTTGTCCCAGTCTAAATTTCGTCTTCTTATGCCGCTCTTCACTGATTCAATCCACCTTGTTCTAGGTCTTCCTCTTGCTCTCTTGCCCTCACACTTTGCCTCCAGCGTCTACCTTGGAATTCTATTCTCCTCCATTCCCTTTACATGCCCAAACCACTTTAGTTTACTCTTTTCAACTCTCTCATATAGCTTTCCTATCACAACTTCCTTCCAAAAATCTTCATTTCTCACTCTGTCTTTCCTATCATACTTCTTAGGAATTTCATATCACTGCCTTGAATTCTACTCTCTTGCCTGCTAGTCACAGTCCAAGTCTCAGCTGCATAGGACAGTATGGGTACAGAGTACATTTTGTAAATTATCTCTTTACTTTTCCTTGATACTTTTTTGCTCTAAACAAGTTTTCTTACACTTTGGTAGAATGCATTACTCTGCTATACCCTCCTGCTAATCGCCATGTCCACCCTAGCATTTTGCGTTAATTCACTTCCTAGGTATTTAAAGCTGTCCACAATTTCCAGACTCTACATTCCAATTTTCACAGTGCCCTTTCCTTGCCTTTCCCCTCTCGACATCACCATAGTCTTGCTTTTCTCTGCACTGATTTTCATGCCATTTAAAAAAAAAATGCTATTTGTTCGTGGCGTCGACCTATGAAGATGTTTTGCACCAAATGTGAGGAACCTGCGTGTATTATGTAAATGGCGGAAGTGTTAAATGTTTAATGTGAGGAGAGGAACGTTAAGGATGACACAAACACCCAGTCCCCCGGCCAGGGATATTAATCATTTACAATTAAAACCCCTGGCGCGGCCGGGAATCGAACCTGGGGCCGCCGGGTGACAGGCGGACACGGTGCCCCCTACAGCGCGGGTCTGGACATTTTTATGCCATACTTGTAATTGTTTTCTTTCGGTATATCTACTTGTTGTTGCACTTCTTTGCTGTTCTTTCCCCAGATCACAACATCATCTGCAAATCTTCTTCTCTTTATCTCCATAGGCTTCCTTTGTTTCCTTTACAATGTTGTCAATGACCATAAAAAATATAATGAACTATGAGACTATATTCTTTATTTATTCCTAAAAAATACAATCCTTTTCGTAACCACCGTTATACGGTCCATTAGATTAGCAGTTTGCCTTATTTTTTTACCACTACGAGCACTAATGCGAGTCAAAGCAGAGTTTCACTTAAGCCCTTAATACTACATTCGGTGTGTACATTTTTTTTTAAAAAACCTACAGAGTGTATTGAACCAAGGAACACATAAAAGAAAGAATTATGTAAATAAGTTAATTTGGATAGGATTTGAATCAAAAAGAAAACGAGCAAAGAATCAATCAATCAATCAATCAATCAATCAATCAATCAATCAATCAATCAATCAATCAATCCTGATCTGCATTTAGGGCAGTCGCCCAGGTGGCAGATTCCCTATCTGTTGTTTTCCTAGCCTTTTCCTAAATGATTTCAAAGAAATTGGAAATTTATTAAACGTCTCCCTTGGTAAGTTATTCCAATCCCTAACTACCCTTCCTATAAATGAATATTTGCCCCAGTTTGTCCTCTTGAATTCCAACTTTATCTTCATATTGTGATCTTTCCTACTTTCATAAACGCCACCCAAACTTATTCGTCTACTAATGTCATTCCACGCCATCTCTCCGCTGACAGCTCGGAACATACCACTTAGTCGAGCAGCTCTTCTTCTTTCTCTCAATTCTTCCCAACCCAAACTTTGCAACATTTTTGTAACGCTACTCTTTTGTCGGAAATCGCCCAGAACAAATCGAGCTGCTTTTCTTTGGATTTTTTCCAATTCTTGAATCAGGTAATCCTGGTGAGGGTCCCATACATTGGAACCAGACTCTAGTTGGGGTCTTACCAGAGACTTATATGCCCTCTCCTTTACATCCTTACTACAACCCCTAAACACCCTCATAACCATGTGCAGAGATCTGAACCCTTTATTTACAATCCCATTTATGTGATCACCCCAATGAAGGTCTTTCCTTATATTAATACCTGCTTCTCCGGAACTGCATTTAGGGCGGATGTGTTTCTCGAAATTTGTTTTTCAAGTTTGATAGAGCTATCAAAGGTTCACAATTTGAAACCCTGCCGTGCTCTTCAGCCCTTCAACTTTCGGCACAATTGAGGGAATTACTTAATTTTACGTGTTTCATACTATGGGGATCCCTATTTTGTCTGATAAGAAACGCTTTCAACATGTGGTTAACTCATTTCGATGAGATACATGAAATACCTCACAATTCGTATTACCTTCATTAATACAGGACCTGAAGACCATGTTTAGTAAAATGTTCGCCGCTTCAAATAATGTTAATATTTATGTTTTATTACAATGGAACCCCGTGTATACACCTCTTATAACGTTCATAGCAGGACATGAACAAGAACACAAGAAAACGTCAATGCATGGATCAAACGTGGACGATTTGCGCCGTGAAGAATCAAAATTATTTATAAGTTTTCGCAAACAACTCACTCATAACATAAAAAGTCACTTTCCGTGGCTGTTGCGCATATAACTATTAATACACTTTACACTAGAACTGACTCTCATTTGTGGGACTGAACGCAAATTATGTATAAAGGGCAGAAAGTAATTCACTTATAACAATTTGCCCAGTTAGTACATAGAAAAGGAGAAACCACGGTATTACGAAATATTTTAACCGACAGATGCGTTGACGGTCAGGTACGCCTCTAAAACTTGGACTTTAAGAACGACAGAAAATAAAATATTCATGTTTTCGAATTGGTGTTGGAAGAGTGTGTTGAAGGCACCATGGATAGAGAGAGTGACCAACGAGGAAGTATTAGCTCGGGCAGGTGAGAGAAGCAATCTGCTGAAAACAACTGCGTGAGGGAAGAATTGTATGGCTTGTCACCTAGTGTGACATTCAAGATGGTTCACGACCTTCTTAGAGGGAAAAATGGAAGGATGTAATGCGAGAGGGAGGCCAAGGCAGGAAGAGAATACAGTAAAGTGAAGAGACTGGCCCCAGAAAGAAGGGATATGCAAGCCCACCAACGTCTGGGGAGGAAATGAAGAAGAAACATTATGATAATATCATCAATTAACCAAAAAAAAAAAAAAAAAAAAAAAAAAAAAAAAAAAAAAAAAAAAAAGAAAAACATCACAGTTCTAATAACCGACTGACTAAGATTTGAAATTTCACACACAAAACAGAATGTGACAAAGTTAAGATGGTTCCAAGAATGTCAGAAAATTGAGAAATCAATTGGTAACCCTTGGGTTATCATACGTTAGCATTTACGCAGACATATTCCCTTTTTTACAATAAAAATAGCTGTCCACATACTATCTGCGTCTGAGGTGGAATCGCGGCAGCTTGCAGGCACGGCACGAGTTACTGATACTACAAACATTGGTCGGGACAGACAGTCCGAACTGTCTGAAACAGATGCATGTTCACTATTAATTTTCTCATATGCACTACTTCCCAAAGCACAATTCCACTACCACTTTGAAGCTGTAAAACAGCACCTCACTTGGCAAGAGTAACCGTGGACGTATCATATGTTTGTTGTCAGGCCTTCAGACTTGAGACAGGCGCATGCGCGGCAGCCAAGTTTACCCCTTGCACCGTTTACCCTGCAAACGCGCGATTTCTTGTCAGACGACCATAGTAAATTTTTGGAAATCCTTTAATTTGTCCGCGTTTCTTCATAGACTACTTGATTATGTGGATGGAACTATTTCATGAATGCCCATCTTTCACATTGTTTTTTCTTACAGAAACAGAACTCTATCTGGTGGAGAGAGATGTCTACATTGAAGACAGATAGGCCGATATTTTGATCAATTTTCCAGTATAAAGAAATTTGTCACTTCGTATGATAGGAAAGCAGAGTCAAGCCAAGAAAAATGATGTGACTATATTAAAACTTGTCACAAGAGAAGAACAGCAGAGATTGTAAAGATGGCCCATTTGCCTTTCGCAGTACCAGGTCGCAATCCCAATGTTCTCTAATACAAGCACAGCGGACCAAAGAAAGAAATGGACGTACCATCGACTCTGTGAAAGCACTTGCTTGAATGAAATTTAAATTCCGATATATTGCATGCAAACGCGTTTGGCTATTTGTAAAGTAACAAGGAACTGTTGGAGAAAATTAAGTCTAGTTACAAATAATTACGCAGGAGCTGCAAAGTGATATAAATGATCAGATTTGTGCTTGAAGTTGTTGGCGAGAGGAATGTGTCAGTATTTTCGGATTTCAGAATATGGTAAACCTAAGTATCCCAGAAAATAAAATCAATGAAATGATCGATAGTTAACGGACGGAGAGGGCGCCTGTCGGGAGAATGAAAGGTGGCAACGCTGCATTTAAGGGATACTGGACGGATATGAAAACCGGAAAAATAAGAAGATCTAGACCATGAAAATGAAACTGGCTGAAAACAAGTAGTTCCTAGAGGCTCGTTATTATTATTATTATTATTATTATTATTATTATTATTATTATTATTATTATTATTATTATTATTATTATTATTATTATTATTATTATTATTTCGCTAAACACAAAGTATTTCACCAGAGGTATTTTGTATACCGATTTGTACGAAATGGATTGTACAATGAACTTTCTCCACTCTTCAAAAATCTGTCTTGACAAGTTTTGAAACCACGATCTTGGGATCGCGATGCTGAGAGTCTACCTCTGATCCTCTATAACACATGCATTTCTTTCTCTTCTGTCACCGACCTCACTGGCATAGTCTTCTGTTTCCAAGATAATGGGTTCGATTCTCGTTATATTTTGTGGCATTTGGTAGTGTCTAAATGAAGAGCTCGGTGTCATAGGCTTTCAGCACGTTAAGCAATTCGTGCAAGACCAAATTCCGACATCCTAGTTTCTATTATGCCCGTTAACAGTTATAAATATATTAAGCAAATAAAATGATCATTACACCTTTAGCCAGGTAAAGTTTCCACAAGGTCGAGCCACTCCTAAAGCTGGGTACGGAGCACATCTGTCGTCAAGAATCGCACCGAATACGAACGGACGCAAGGTGAATGAATTAGCATACATCTACATAAACATTGACATTCAAGTGCAACTCCTTATTAACATCATACAGCTGTGAACATGTGCGCACTTCTAAGAACACTCTTCCGATTCATTCAAGCAAGACAGCAGCGTGGTGCTTGGATAGTGGGCTGGAGACTTCCTTTCAGACTCTCCTCCTCAAAGCTGACTACCGTAACTGGTTATAGCTTTTCACACACATACATGCCGGCTTTTCTCATTAAGTTTGAAGTCAGGCCTGCTGTTACGGACATCGCAGTGTTTCGCCAGCGTGTGCAACAAGGTTACCATATATGCCTGGAATGTTCAAACGTGTCCAACAATCAATGAGGATCAGACCGCCGAAGAATTCGTTGGATTGACATTATCAAAGCAGACACCGAGTTGGGGATGGGACAGCTGAAAGAAATGGTGGCAGCGTTCCTTTAACACTTACTTTCCTAATTAACATTTCGTGCACAGCCTAACTTCCAATGAGTGCACTCCATTATTCATTTATTTATTTATATAATGAAGGGGCTGCCTGACCGAGGCGGTAAAGGCGTGCTCGGTTCGCCCGGAAAGACGTGGGTTCGATTCCCCGTCAGGAAGTCGTAACATTTAAGAAATGAGATTTTCACTTCCGGAGGTGCACATGGCCCTGAGGTTCACTAAGCCTACACCAAAAATGAGTACCAGGTTAATTTCTGGGGGGCAAAGGCGGCCGGGCGTAGAGCTAACCACTCAACCCCATCAAGTGCCGATGTTACTGATAGTGGAAGCCTTTACCTTCCACTCCTCCAAGGGCCTTCATTGCCTGTACGGAGATGACTTTGCTTTGCTATTTATATAATCAATGTATTTGTTTATTTTCATTTTGTACTCCCTCCCAAAAACTGTGCCCATACCGTTCAACAATTTCTACAGATCTTCTGCAGACTCAGATAAAATGACAATGTAATCGGCAAATCTCACAGTTTTGATTTCCTGTCCTTCGACTCTGACTCTCTTTCAAAATCCTTTTCTCTAATTTCTCCAGAACTCTTGCATATTTTAATGTTGCCCTGGATGAAGAAGGATGCATCAGGGTCCTCATTTCATACAAATGGTTGTCGAATCAATAATACCAGGTTAAAGAACACTCACCACGCCTAATACAAAAATTAAAACAATTTTTATATGTTATTTCCTCATGAATTATATGCCATTGCAAAGGGAAAATTCTAAAGTTTCATAACATGGAAATAAAAAACGTGCTGATTCCCCCCCAAAACTCTTTCCGCATACCTATAAATCAGACTGCAGATGTTTGAACGAAGTTTTAGCCTGTAAACTGTTTGTATCAGTTGAGCACGTGCTAGCTGTATTTCTACAGGGCGCATCAGAAGCATACCGAAAAAAAAAAAAAAAAAAAAAATCAGTGATGAACTTTGTTATGTTAAAGAACGATGGTGCAATGGGACTGGCGGAGAAAATTCTTCACCGAGCGAGTTGGCCGTGCGGTAAGGGGCACCCTACTGTCGACAGCCCTGAAGATGGTTTTCCGTGGTTTCCCATTTTCACATCAGGTAAATGCTGGGACTGTGCCTTAATTAAGGCCTCAGCCGCTTCCTTCCCATCCCTCGACCTTTCCTATCCCATCGTCAGTAGGACGACGTAAATCAAATAGTAAAACAGAAAAATATTTCTTTTCTAGAAAATGTATGCTATTTGTTCGGGGCGTCGACCCATGTGGATCTTTTGCCCCTACTAGCACCGTATTGTATGAACCTGCGCGTAATTGGAGTGGTGGTAGTGTGGATTGTTGTGTATAAAGAAAATAATATTAAGGACGTCAAAAGCGCCCAGTCCCCAGGCCAGGGATATTAATCATTACAATTAAAATACCCTAAACCGGCCGGAAATCGAATCCGGGGCCGCCGGGTGACAGTCGGCCCGTTGCCCCCTACACCGCGGGGCCGGCCAAGGTTACTTTGTGAGTTCCGGGCGCGTGATTCAAATTGACCAACTCGCCGTACTTGCTGTGCCACAGAACAAGGCGCTTCCGTGCTTCAGGGAATTGAAGGGGTGGGAGGGAAGTGGGGTGTATGGTGGAGACAGAGATAATGCTCCGCGCATGTGTACAAGTTTCCTCGTTCCACTCGCACTCTTACAGGCAATATCCACAGTTCGTTTATCAAACAGCCGTAACTGCACACACAGTGGAACACACACTTCTTGTCACACTTGTCAGTCAAGGAATGCACCAGATCGTTTTTCCTCTCGCCTGTTGGTCGGAGTAATGTTCTTTTTTAAATTAAAGATGCTCTTATTTAACGTGCTCGAAGATGCAGCGCTTCCGTCCCACGATTTTGTATTCCTTCGCTCACAATATTGTAAATGGAACGAGATACTGAACGGTGGAAACAATGCGCCCAATGGTTTGATTACAGTAGACCAGGGCGTCTCAAACGCCCAAAATCTCACGCGTGCAAACCGATGCGCAGATGTTCCGTGCACTGCGCACGGTCTGATTTTTTTTATCAGTAAAGTTCTACTACATCCTGTATATTTCGCTATGTTCCGCTTTCCAAATTACCACTATAATAGAGTGAACGTTTAGAGTGCCTAGTGTTTGTACATTTCTTTACAACGGCAATGAGATTACGATAGAATTCGCTTAACCTCTGTGTCCAAATCCCTGTCTGCGAGTGAGAGAAATTTGAAGCTGCTATTAAATTACGGGTAATGATGTCAATTAATTTCGGGAGATATAGGACGTGACGCGTGGCACAGTAGGCACGTACTGCGGGCTCACGGCATTGACATTTAGCTACATTAATACCATTACACACATTGTACTTCATGTCGAGATTCGTGTACGGCGGCTTGACTAACATCCAGAGCAGAAAAAAATATCTTATACTAACGAATGAAAGTCGAAATGGAGCGATATCAGGAGCGTAAACAGGGGATATTGGAGGTTAGAACCCCACCCCATGAAATTTAAAGAAAATAAACAGTAAGTCAGCCCCAGGATGAAACTATCTTTACATCGATCTGTTTTCAGACCAACTTTGCTTTACGGGAGCGAAAGCTGGCTGGAATCAGGATACCTTATTCGTAAGTTAGAAGTAACAGACATGAAAGTAGCGAGAATGATTACTGATACAAACAGGTGGGAACAATGGCAGAAGGGTACTCGGAATGAGGAGATAAAGGCTAAGTTATGAATCAACTCGATGCATGAAGCTGGACGCATAAACCGGCTCCGGTGGTGGGGTCATGTGAGGCGAATGGAGGAGGATAAGTTACCTAGGAAAATAATGGACTTCGTTATGGAGGGTAAGAGAATTAGAGGGAGACCAAGACGACGATGGTTAGACTCAGTTTCTAACGATTTAAAGACAAGAGGACCGAGCTCGATAGCTGCAGTCGCTTAAGTGCAGCCAGTATCCATTAATCGGGAGATAGTGGGTTCGAACCCCACTGTCGGCAGTCCTGAAAATGGTTTTCCGTGGTTTCCCATTTTCACACCACATTTTCACATCTGTGTCGGTGCGACGTAAAGCAAATAGCAAAAGGAAGAAAAGATAAGAGGTATAGAACTAAATGAGGCCACAGGACTAGTTGCAAGTAGAAGCTTGTGGTGATATTTAGTAAATTCACAGAGGTTTGAAGACTGAACGCTGAAAGGTATAACGGTCTATAATGATGGTGTATGTATTAAATTAAACAGAAGTTGACAATATACTAAATAAACATCCAGAGACATAATTCTTGAACCAACAATTCTGTTGAATCTATTATCTAAGAAGCCTCAAAGTTGTATTTTAGATTGTAAACTGAACATACCATTCGCTGTAAAACTGCTGACCTTGTTCTTGTTCTTGTTCTTGTTCTTGTTCCGTATTTTTTTACTATTGGCATTACGTCACACCGACACAGATAGGTCTTATGGCGACGGTGGGTCAGGAAAGGCCTAGGAGTGGAAAGGAAGCGGCCGTGGCGTTAATTAAGGTACAGCCGCAGCATTTGTCTGGTGTGAAAATAGGAAACCACAGAAAACCATCTTCAGGGCTGTCGACAGTGGGGTTCGAACCCACTATCTCCCGAATGCTGGATACTTGCCGCAGTTAAGCGACTACAACTATCGAGCTCGGTGAAAAATCTTTGGAAGGTATAGAGACAAGTTCAAGAAAACGGTGAAGTGAGTACAAGAATGACTCAGGAATAGTGCAGTAAATACAATTCATCTGATATTGTAAACATAATAGAAATCACTAGAATGAAACGAATATTTGAATAGAATACCAAAGGAGATGGCTAATGAAAGTTCGTTTGAAGGCAGTAGCACGCTCAGAATTTCGCTAGCTGTGATGATGATGATGATGATGATGATGAGGAGGAGGAGGAGGAGGAGGAAGAAGAAGAATAATTAAATGAAATGGACGTGCTGACAACATATGCACGCTTGGTGCATGTCAGGGTGTCTCTGACACGCATGCTTGAAAAATGACACTTGTCACTTCAACCCACGAGGTCAGTCTACAACCTGACCAGCATATCCAGTCCTAGAACACAAGTAATTTTCCCACCTGCAGACGCTACCGTTGCGGTGCAGCTGTAAACTAGATAGGGTTACTCGGGGTCAGAAATCCCTCTGAGACAGAACCTGTCCAGAAAATTCTCAGAGTTCCTTGGTGATGCACTTCTTGTATAAAGGAGAGAAAAAAGGATACGGGAGATCGATACACAGACGAGTAGAAACATGTGCAAATTGTGCGATGGCAAGGAAATAATCTGAAGAGTTTGCCTAGAAATAAAGTTGTGGTCTGTATCTGTTGAGATTGGAACAGGAATTCTCAGTTATTAATTAGTATGGGAAGGATTTTAGGCTCTAATAGTTTAGAACGCAAACGTGTGTGAACAAGGCGCAAGTATCAGCTAGCCGCTCTACAATTATGTAGGTAAGTTGCATATATTTATGGTGTTCTCTTCGTTCAGATAGCTCATATTTATGCAAATCTCACTGAAGAACTGTTGTGCGGGCAGAATACACTTGTGCCTTGGTTAAATACGTTTCCATTCTAAACTATTAATGCATCAAAATTCTTTCCCTGTTAATTAGACATCGGAGCTATAGACAGTAATAGGTTAGAATACATACTACTGCAGTACAAAGTGTCGTGCAACCAGTTCTTCCACATGTAGCAAGAGTAACATAAATTTCAGGCCGCACCCCTAATATCTACACAAATCTCATAGCATAACCGTTGTACAGGGTAGAATATACGTGTTATTGGCTTCAGGGTACACTCTGGAGATAAACAGATATTTTTACCTAATGCATGGATTTTCATGAAAGTTTGTTGGAATTTTACCTAGATACAAGCAGAGATATCACGAAAAAATGTATTTAATATAGAACTAATAGTTTTCCAAAAACGTTTCTTGAAAATATTTGTTGAATCTTTTTTATTCTATTTTTTCATGAAATTCACTGAGATCAGATCAAAAATTAGATGGATGGCTTTTCCGACGTTTGCTCTATTAACCAGCGTTTCGTCTTAGGTCTGACACTAGACTCTTCAGAGGTGCTTCATAAATAAGCTTCTGATAAGTTCACCTGCATACACCCCAGCGTCAGTGGGTAGGGTCTGACACATCCCACTCTGAAGAGTCTAGTGTCAGACCTAAGACGAAACGCTGGTTAATAGAGCAAACGTCGGAAAAGCCATCCATCTAATTTTTGATCTGATTTTTGATATGCTCTATTGGTGGAAAAGAATCTAATTCCCTCCTTGGGAACTTAGAATTTCCATTCACTGAGATGTTAAGAAAAATTGGGGCATAGGTAGATAATAATACTACTTTAAAAAGCACTGTGTATTGATATTTCTGTACATAATTTTTATAGGAGCTATATTGTACTAAAATTGATGTAATTTGTATGTTCTTAAATTTTATATTTAAACATCCTTACTACTCGAAAAAATTCTGCAATCAAAATTTCCATACACAAGTTTTCTTATATAGCTGGGATACATGTACCATACAAATTTTCTTACATTTGGCAGAGTATTATGGGAGAAAATGGGAATAATGCGTAAAATTATAATTGGTGGGAAAATGAAAGCAAAGCAGACGCCACGCCCTTTTCTGCTGTGTGCAGACTGACAAACAAAGCATTGTTTAAAGTAATAAATTGTTTCAATTGAACGGAATAACTTCCTGACAAGGAACAAGAAAATCAGTCATCTCAATTTTAGATTTACACGATTTTTTTCTCGCCAAAAAGACTAAAATATTAATTTTATCTCCAGGCAGCCCCCTTAAGTAAGTTTGCATTCTCACCTATCAGAGCCTAAAAATCAGAAATCTGGTTATTATTTATCAAAGTGAGCCCGACATGTTTTCCACACCAGGCAAATGCTGGGGCTGTACCCCTATTAAGGCCACGGTAGTTCATTCCAACTCAGGCCTTTTCTATCCCATCTTCGCCATAAGACCTAGGTATCTGTGTCTGTGCGACGTAAAGCAACTAGAAAAAGGAAAAAAAATCTATGAAAACATGTGTGGAATACATCTTCATAACGATGAATTTGCACAAACACGCACAAATTGGAAACTGGCTGTGCCGGTTTTATGGCTGCAAGCTTTGATGTAGTGCTGCGTGATAGATATTGTCCAAAAAATCCACAGTTCTGGCCCTTCAGGCAAGCAACTCAATGTTACAAACATCCTAGGGATATGAGCTACGAATTTTAGGTAAATAAAATATCATAAAGTATGAGAATATATTCTTTACTTATCCTCCAAAGTATTCAATCCTATTAATCATCGTTATCCGGTCGATTAGATCACCGTCGTCTCAATCGTAAAGAGATTGAGATAGAGATTGAGACGGCGGTGGATTAGAATAGCAGTTTGCCATTTCTTACCACTAAGAGCGCCAATGTGAATCAATATTGTTTCACTTAAGCACCGCTACGAGCGCTAATGTGAGTCAATGCAGAGTTTCACTTATGCCCTTATAATTTCATTCGGTGTGGATACTTTTCAAAATCAAGGAGCACCTGAGGGTATTGAACCAAGGAGCACATTACAGAAAGAATTATGTAAATAAGTTAATTTGGCTAGGATTTGAATAAAAAAGAAAATGAGTAAAAAAACAATGTATTTTAGGCTGTTCTTCCGGAACTGCATTTAGGTCGGAACTGATTTTGGACAATTGTTTTTTAGTTTGATACAGCTATCCAAGACTCACAATTTGAAATCTTTCCAAGTCCTTTAGCCCTTTAACTTTCGGCACAATTTGGGAAATTGCTTAATTTTACGCTTTTCGTAGTGTTGGGACCCCTACTTTGTGTGAACATGAAAACCAACATCAACAAACGTATCTAGTTCGTATGGTTCAGAAGTTTTTCCACCGCTGAGGCAGCAGTAGATTTGATGGTTTCACACTCGGTCCCTGTAATTTTGGGAAGCTGCCAACAAATATTTTGACGGTTGGCATTGATGACCTTGGACATTTTGTAAATCTGCGAAGATGTTCTATCCTCTGGAATACGTTTTAGATAAGTTTGGAGCTTTTACTGTCCATACAGTGTCGCCAAATTCAAAAATTATATTTCGCAAGGTTGCGCTCGAAAATTTCGGAAAATCAAGTAAAATTCTTTGATTATTTCACCGAAAATTAAATGGACTTACAATTGATATTAAGAGATAGAACTGAGTGACTTTCAATCATTTATCACGGAAGATTTTTGTCCTCGACCTTCTGAAAGTGGTTCTTCGTCAGATCTAAAAACACCATATCGAGCTCGAAATTACAGCACGGCGTAGATTTTATTTCACTATTTTACCTTGCGCTTTACGGTGATGCTGATGATTACTGATTCCTTTTTTAATGTTGGAAACTTTAGCAGACAAAATAGGCGTCGCCATAGTACGAAAAACGTAAAATTAAGAAACTTCCTCAATTGTGCTGAACACCGAAAGGGTTTCCAATTATGAGCCTTGGATATCTCTATCAAACCAGAAAAAATAATTCGAAAGTCACTTCCGGCCTAAATGCAGTTCTAGAAAAAGAGCCTCGTTTCTTTACTGGTCTTCTTTTTTTATTCAAATCCTAGCCAAATTAACTTATTTACACAATTCTTTCTGTAACGTGTTCCTTGGTCCAATACCTTCAGGCGTTTTAAATTTTTTTGAAAAATGCCCGCATCGAATGTAGTTATAAGTGCTTAACTGAAACTCTGCACAGACTCACATGGTGCTTAAGTGAAACAATACATTGGCTCACATTAGCGCTCGTAGTGATAGAAGAAGGCAAACTGCTGATCTAATCGACCGGATAACGATGATTAAGAAAAGGATTTTAATTTTTAGGAATAAGTAAGCATTATTTTCCATACTTTAAGATATTCTATTTATCTAACCATTCGTAGCTCATGACCCTAGGATGTTTTCCACATTGAGTTGTCCGGCTCCGTGGCTAAATGGTTAGCGTGCTGGCCTTTGGTCTAGAGTGCCTGGGTTCTTTCCCGGCTGGGTCGGGGATTTTATCCTTAATTGATTAATTCCCATGGCTCGAGGGCTGGGATTGTGTGCCGTCTTCATCATTAGAATTCAACATAGGTAGGGTCCCATTTTCTCGGGCGCGCAGGTCGCCTATACGGCGTCAGTTCAAAAGGCCACTAATCAGAGGCTAGGCTTCTTAAACCAAATACCGTCGAAGTAGGAAAAGGACAAGAAATGACCAAGGAAGGTCGGATAGGAAACATGAAGGCAACGAGCCTAACACATGTGGATTCAATGCCAGACTCAGCTAGGGCAACCGTGGTCACCAATCCGCGTTCTTAAGCTAAGAGTACCTGTCCCCCTTTTAGTCGCCTCTTAGGACAAGCAGGAGATACCGTGGACGTTATCCTACCGTCATATCCACCGGGGGGGGGGGGAGGGTACACTGTACTTTTGTTGATAACATTTGACTGAACATGTAAAGCCTCCGAAAAAACCAAAATAGGTGTATGTTCGAAAGGTCACGGGTTCGATCTACGTTTAGTGCAGTGGCGTTTGAAAGTGCTCAAATACGTTGGGTTCCTCTCGGTAGATTTATCGGTACGTAAAGGATCTGCGGAAATGCATTCCATCATCTCGGTGTCTCCAAGAAACAATAAAACTAGTGGTAGTAGTTGTCTTCCTCTTCTTTATTTATTCATTCATTCGTCGATACGGCCATCTGTAGGCTACGTTTACACGATCTACCTTCTCTACTATCACGCAGACTAATGCCCTTCCTTTGCACTCTCGCCAAAGGTCCTTCCGTATTTAGCATCTCCTTTCTCAGTTCTCTGCCGAGATGTTTCGTGCCTTAGCATTCCTCACTCCCGCATATTTTTCCTAAAAGTCTTTGTGTAAGCCATCCTGGCTGTGTTTTCCACAGGCATGTCAAGGTAACGAGCTGGCTGACAGTTTTGCGTGTACGAGGAACAACTGTTAGGAGCGCTAGGCCCAGGACGTTATCAGACAGCGCAAGCCTGGAGGGGTGTACATTACACGATCGTAACTACGGCATTCCGTAAAATCTTCTCCTTCTTCTACCGCTTTTACCACATCTGTGGAGTCACGCGTGCGAATTGTGTAGCACATGTGGATTTGTGCTCTGTTTTACGGCCACTCTTGACGCCAACCATATATGGAAGGATGTAATCACTAATGCGTGTTTATCTGCTGGTTGGTTGTGTATTGTCTGAATATGAAGAGGAACACAAACCTAACTCCCCGAGCCAGAAGAATTAATCAAACACGATTAAAATCCCCGACCCGGCCGGGAATCGAACCCGGGACCTTCTGAACCGAAGGCCTCAACGCTTACCATTCAGCCAATGAGTCGGACACGGTATTCTGTACAATACGTGTATTTATTCTTTCATAGCCTGTAAGGACAGACGTAATTAAATGTATCTAACAAGGCGTCTGTACAAAATGCGGGAAACAGCATGTTTCGTAATCACCGCATACCAGGAAAAGATACATTGTAATTACTCTAAAGGTTACCATAAGCAATGAACAAAAAAATAGGCATTTGTTTTGTAGAGACTTATGAAAATTATGAAGCAGAATAATACCGAATACTATAAAACCAAACCATACCCCATGGCACTACAGCCCTTGAAGGGCCTTGGCCTACCAAGCACATTACGAGGTGTCGTGTGGTCAGCACGACGAATCCTCTCGGCCGTTATTCTTGGGTTTCTAGACCGGGGCTGCTATCTCACCGTCAGATAGCTCCTCAATTCTAATCACGTAGGCTGAGTGGACCTCGAATCAGCCCTCAGGTCCAGGTAAAAATCCCTGACCTGGCCGGGAATCGAACACGAAGCCTCCGGGTAAGAGGAAGGCACTCTACGCCTACACCACGGGGCCGGCCACCGATTACTATGGCGCTACTATATCGCTTCTGTAGCAAAAAGTTATGCTTTCATAAACTTACAAAAAAAGGCTATGATAAATGTAGTATCTCTTTAAGCAAGCGTGTTGATACAGAAGTACACAAACACAAACCATGACGAATTGAATTCCTAGTGAGATCACTCACGGAGTTCAAGCATGCTCCTGCAAAGCGGCGCTAGTGGAACCAATCACCAATGCTACACGGTCAGCTGTTTTAGTGTCCGACTCGTTGGCTGAATGGTCAGCGTACTGGCCTTCGGTTCAGAGGGTCCCGGGTTCGATTCCCGGCCGGGTCGGGGATTTTAACCTTCATTGGTTAATTCCAATGGCTCGGGGGCTGGGTGTTTGTGCTGTCCCCAACATCCCTGCAAATCACACACCACACAACACTATCCTCCACCACAATAACACGCAGTTACGTACACGTGGCAGATGCCGCCCACCCTCATCGGAGGGTCTGCCATACAAGGGCTGCACTCGGCTAGAAATAGCCACACGAAATTATTATTAGCTGTTTTAGTGGAGGATACACTGATAAGCAAATAACCAAACACAACACCCAATTGTTTAGACTTATGAATAATACTGTTAGAGAATTGTAAATAATATTCTCAGTCCCCAGAAAGAAATATCTTTGGACTTTAACACGAGAACACACGAGATAAAATGGAGCGTCACGAAAAGCGAAAGCAATATTGTTCTTTATATGCTTAAGAACACTTTTTAAACAGAGCCCTTAAACCATTAAATATTCTGTGTTCTTAATCTGCCTCTGTAGGAAATTAATCCTAGCTTTGGCTGAGGAAAGAGACATTTAGCTCACATTAAGGCGCCTTTTCAGAGACACTATTGGCTATTCGGCATCGGTAAGAGAACTACACTGACCGTGAATGTGACTACATGTCGCTGACATTGAACCTTACCGCTCACTGCTTCACTCACATCGTGATTCTTGTTCCTTATCCTCTTGAAACTTCCTCATTCCTTTTCCTAGTGGGTGCCTCTCGCGATTTTACCTCAGTGGATAGGTATTTCGGTAAATTTGAAAAAACGAAGCACCGCTCCTGGTTTTAATTTCCACCTTACATTGGGAAGTTGAACGTTTTTACCGTTCACAACGAAACAGTCCGCCTTTATAAGTTAACTAAATCTGCCGAAAAATGTAGGTCACATATTCTGCCTTTGGCCGACATTTGCTTATCATTCCGCGGAATAACTCTCGTCCACTTTGCAAACAGATTATTTTCTTTTGGTGGTATAAAATCGTCTACCATCAGGCTTCCTTCCGTAACCCGATTTACAACCAGGAACGAAATAGTAAATTTTGTCGAAATAATAGAAAACTAGTTGATTGCACATACAAAGCACTACAAAGATATTAATGCAGAATTTCGGAAAATATCAAAACAACTTCACTGGATAAGCGTTACCATTGTTCCCATGACTTTACGCACGCACGCTTATTACCTTCGTCGACAATTTGCCGCACGTGTTGCTGCGGCTGGTTCATTGCGACTGCAGCGCCACACTCCGGCGGGGCCACCAACGACAATATTAAGAGCGCGGAGTGATCACACTATGATAGGTATTCTATTCGTTATGCACACGCTAACAAATTACTCTGTCAATCCTTACGCCACAGTCTATGTAGATGAGTGTCTCAACCGTCACTTGTAGACCAAAAAAGGTAACAGGAGCTTATCACCTGTAGGCGTGTATAGCCAACACCACCTAGATATAAGGCCTCAGCACGAAACCAAGATGGCTGACAATAGAGGCAATCATCATAATGTCACTATGGCATCTTACCATATGTTTTAATTGATCTGGCTACTTAAACCTCAAAATAATTACCCCAAACCCTCATTCTTTCATATAAAAGTCACTTACACCTTCAAGAAACTATTTCTGAAAAAATTAGGGGTAGTTGATACACAAGGTTTCTAAATAATGCTGAAAATCAAGTGAGGTTCAAGAATTAAGGGAATGGCAGAATACCGAAATTCATAATAAATGTTTTATTTTGTCCCCCCACCCACAAAAAAAATTGAAAGCAACAACACACTTATTGACATAAATGCAGATTTGCATGAAATTCAGTCCTGTTGACAAATAACACGTTTCTTCCTCGTCAATACATTGTTTGACATGGAACTTTTTTTCTTACAGTAATTATTCAAAAGAATGTTTGTTGAAGTCCATACCAGTTTTCTACAAACACATTCTGATGTATGCCTGTTATTACACATATCTGTCTCCCACAAAAGTTCTTTATCATGAATAACTTTCATTGTACTCTCACATGCAACCTCTCTATTACCATTTACTAAAAGAAACTCTGTTTCAAAATTTGTACATAATTTTGTTACTACCAGATAATTATGTATTATTACATTGATAACAAACATTTCAGGGAACAAAAGCCTACCCCTACTCTTATTTCTAATTAGATTATATGCCTCATCATCAGCATCAATGAAGTCCTCAGTAACGAGAATTCCTTTACAGTGTTCACATTTCAAATATTTTGAGACACTATAGCAACAATAACCTGCTAAATAAACTAAAATTGGCATATCATTGTTACAGTTTTCAATATCGTGTAAACTTATATGTACATCTATGCTCTTACACAATGAATGATCAAAATCCAAAAAGGCAGAGGATTCAGGAGGCAGGTCAGAGAACTCATCTACTTCAATCTCCCCAAATGCGTTTGATCTTATCTTTAGAGTCAGTGATGACAGTAACCTTAACTTCTTTTCAACTTCAAACAACTGCCTCACAGAAATATTGTACTGCCCTCCTGCAAGCTGCCCATATTTCCCAAACCTGTCCTCTAATATGTCTGTTTGAAATTTTCCTAATAGGACATATGCAAAATTAAGTTTTGACAAACAATATTCTATCAACATCAACAATCCTTCAGTTGTCAATATCAAAGCAGCCATTGTTTCAGATGATAATGAACCTTTTCCACCTAGATCTCTCCACTTTACTAGCCATTGTAGGAATTTCTTCAAATATTGAAGCCCTTCCCCTGAATTCGAAGAGACTGGACACATTAAGCTGTTGTTGAGCCTTACCCCTTTACCTGGTGTTTTGACATTGACAACAGCCCACCAATCTATTATTATTTTGATATATGAGGCTGTTTCTTTATAATATGGTAACTTACACTTTTCACCTAACACTTTCAGCCCTTCTATAACATTGTCATTGAACACTTGCAGAGCTAATTTTACATTCTGCCTTTCAAATGATGAAGGACTTAATCCTTTGAGAGACAGACCATAACCATATTTTATGAACTTTTCATGCTCAAGATCATATAATTTCTTAATTGTAAGAAAAGAAGCACACACTGCACTGCACTGTTATCTTCAAAATCAGGGAAGTTCATGCACATATTCTCATCCTTTCGATTTAACCATTTATTGCGAACACATTTGAGCAAGTGAACACTATCAAACACAAAGAAAAGTGGTCTGCTCTCATCAGCAGGATGCGGATAAACACATTTCAATTCATTTTCAGGTGAAAATATTTGCATGCATTTTCTGTTTACAGAACTATTATCACTAACAACACAAACAACTTTAAACCCTGTTTCCTCTAATCCTACAATAACTTTTCTTAGTACACCATGCAAATATTCTCCAGTAATTGATTTTACAGGTAATATGTGAGCTACTTCCTTAAAATTAGATAACAAACTTGAAACCATAAAACAATATGCACCTGTTGCTAACTGCTCATCATTGAATGCTTTGCCAACAACATTACCACCTTTATAGTCCATTAATGGTTTATCATGAATTTCATCCATCATAAGCACAATGAACTTATCACTATCATTGCCAGAAAATTTACCCCTTATATACTTCAGGAAATTGTTATCGTGCTGTTCTATCCTAGGATCTACTTTTAAAGAAGAAGAAAGCCTCCTGATGGTACATGGATGAGGCAGATACAATAAATTGAGATGTCTGAGGTATGCATAGCAATGGGGTGAAATGTACTGCAATATTGAAGAAAAAATCAGAAAGGAAGGACTATAACTCCTCCTCTCGTGTGACCAAAGTGCAATCTGTTCAATCATGAATTCAAGTGGTCCTTTTAGTCTCGGTTCTAACATGCTGACTTGTTTCAAAAGGTATGCTGCTAAACCTAAAATGTCATTAGTGCTGTTTGCACTGTGAACCTCAGAACTTAACGTGTCAACTTTTTCAAGAAGCACTGAAATTTCATCCAAGTCCTTTACACACTGTGGGGAAATGAAAGTAACCAATACTGTCTAATTTTATGTTCTTATAGTATACACTTAACTCCAAAGTTTCATTGATAACTATAGAACTAATTATTTCAGGTTCAGGGTTCAACACAATTTTAACTATATTTACACCTTTGTGAAGTATGTCCCATGATTCACCTACATTCAGATTATTTAACTTGTCTTTCAGGTCAGTGAAATTAGAAAATGTTATTCTATTCTTGTGTAAATTATATTCTACTTCACTCTCCTCGATTGCTGTCTGGATATTTTCATTTTCTCTTCTTCTTCTCTTCTCTTCTCTTCAGGACCTTCTCGGTACGTTTTTGAACTACTCAAATACGCTGGGCAATTTGGCAAAATTGAAGGAACAGCACTGGGGATAAGTCGTGGAACCTTCAGTGGTAGAGTTATAAGCTGTCCATCCTCACAGTGGAACTCAGTATGTTTCCTTATTTCGGATGGATTAAAATGTAATTCACAAACCTGCAATTACAGACAATCAGTTAACCTAACCTGAACGAATTTCACCATGCATGTTAGAGGTTAGATCCCGTCTAACCTAATAGCCATTTTTTCAGATATCTTATAATACCATCTCTTGATTATATGAATATATGAACACACTATGAAATAAAATATTTGCGAATAAAAAATGCATAACCTAGTAGGCTATCTAGTTACTTACCACTGAATACTTCGTTGGAACGAAATTCTCGCGCTATATTGCACATATCCATTTCTTTTTTAGATCTTCATCTTTCGGAAATCTAAAAATCTGTACTTTGCTATTGGCACTGTAGTTTCCCCTACAATTAGGCACACAACATTTGTAGACCATTATTGTATTTTGTATGACAAAATTACGGATCACTTTCACAAGACATTGCCTCAACAGTCCGCCATTTTCCTTTTAATCTCGACACCATGCACAGGCCTTATATCTAGGTGGTGTTGGTATAGCCCTCAGTCAGCAGCGCGAGGAAGTACAGTTCAAAGTGGGGCCGGCGCAGCGCTGCGCGTAGATGGGGGAGCTGAAGGTCAGAGAAGTACATGGCAACTCGCTGAGCTTGGGGCCGGAAGAGCGCCCTATGAATCGCATGTAAATAACAAGCACATATAATAACGCACAATCATAGTAAAATGTCCGACTCTTTGGCTGGATGGTCAGCGTACTGGCCTTCGGTTGAGAAGGCCTTGGGTTCGATTCCCGGCCGGGCCGGGGATTTTAACCTTCACTGGTTGATTCCAATGGCTCTGGGGCTGGGTGTTTGTTCTGTCCCCAACATCCCTGCAACTCACACACCACACATAGCACTATTCTCCACCACAACAACACGCAGTTACATATAAATGGCAGATGCCGTCCACCCTGTTAGGAAGGTCTGCCTTACGAGGGCTGCACCCAGCTAGAATTAGCCACACGAAATTATTATAAAGTAAAATAATTTCTCACCTTGTCACACAAGATGTTGAAAATGTCCTCCCCCTACATCTGCACATTTCTGGCTTCATCAAAGGACATTTTTATTCATACGCATTAGTTCATTTACCGAGATAAACAAAATATCACGAGAGACATTGAGGCTGAGTTCATGAGTGTGAGGGTTTGTTGCATAAACCTATTTTTCAATTTTCCCCATAAATAAAAGTCGCTAACGGTAAGATCTGGGGACCTTGCAGACAACAATGGTTTTCTAATTATCCTGTTGTCAAAAATTTTCTCAGTTAAACTTAATGACTCGTTAGCCGTATGCGCGGTTGTCGAGTCTTGCTGGAAATATACAGATTCTCATTCATTGTCCATCAATTGTTAGAGCATTGGTACAAGAACGTCATTCATATATCTCTGCCCAGCGATTGCGGTTTCAAAAACTATTATCCTGTCTGCAGTTACTGCCGCCAACACTCCAGTTTTCACACTCTAGATGAACTCAAACAAAATATCACGAGAGAAATTAGGCTATTTCGGTAGGCGAACTAATGCGTATGAATGAAAATTTCCGTAGATCAAGCCAGAAAATGTGTAGATGCAAGTGGAGGATATTTTCAACATTTTCTGTGACAAGGTGAGAAATTATTTTACTTTGATTATGCATTATTATGTGTGCTTGTTATTTCCATGCGATTCACACGGGCGCTCTCCCGTCTCCAAAGCTCATCGAGTTGGCATGTGCTCGTCTGACCTAAGCTCACCCATCTACCCGCTGCGCTGCGCCCCCCGATCGGCCGGCCCCACTTTGAGTGAAAGACCCGGCACAAATCCACTGAGAAGAAGAGACCTGATCCCTCGTGCACAGATATTTCTGGCCCGGGCACTGCGCTTACAGCGGGCAACCTTTGACATCCGTGTTGTAGAAGGAGTATTCTGTTGAACAATCTCTCTCCATTCATACTTCTAATATGTCCACAAGAGACCGGCCTCCGTTTCCTCAACGTCGTAATTTTTCCGATGGTTTTAGGGTTTTGTAGAGTTCCTGGATCGATCTCAATAGGAAAGTACGTTGGTCATTTTGCGGCGACTTCTTTGGACCGAAGATTTTTCGAAGCAATTTTCTTTCTCTTTTTTTAAGGTCTGAGTCTGCCACCTTTGACACAGTGTTTCCGCTCCATTAAGACATTCCGTTATGGCCACTGTGCAGAGGTTTTAATTTGGCCATAATGGAGATGGATTTGTGTCATGGCATAGTCTGAAGGCCATCTCGATATTAATCAATCATTCATATAATTTTTGCCCTTATGGACAGTGTTTGAAGAATATCGCATGATGACACAATTTTCACTTCTTTCCCTTTTCCTCTTCTCTTCCCAAAATCTCTTCATCCTTTGGCTGTGCTCCTGTTTCCTTTGTTCTGTCCACAGTTTTCCTGTCTTCTTCTTCTTCTCAATTACTATAAATTGTGTATTCTTAATTCTGTTTCTGAATTCCTTTTTGTCTCCTATCATTTGCCTGTTGATCCCCACCTGCCTTAAGTCTTTCTCTATTTCATGATACCTATTTGTTTTCTTGCTTGAACTGTTTACTACATTAAGGATTTTATTTGTAAGTCTGTTGTTATCCATTCTCGGTATGTGCCCATAGAAAGTTAGTCTGCGTTTCCTGACCTTGTCTGTGAGTCTGTCAGTATGCTGGTACAGCTCTTCGGTAGGTCGTTTCATCCATATGCCATCTCTGTGTATTGGTCCAAATATTTTTCTGAGAATTTTACGTTGTAATTTTTCTGTCTATATGATGCCTGATGCTCCAATTGTGGTCATTTCTGACGCATACAATGCTTCTGGTAATACAACTGTTATGTACTGTCTAAGTTTGGCCTGTCTTGATATGCTTTTCTTATTATGATGTGACCACGTGAGGATGTATGCTTTCTGAAGATTTTCCGTTCTCCATATTATTATTATTATTATTATTATTATTATTATTATTATTATTATTATTAGTATTAGTATTAGTATTGTTGTTGTTGTTGTTGTTGTTGACGAGCCTCTGTGGCTCAGGCGGCAGCGCACCGGCTTCTCACCGCTGGATTCCGTGGTTCAAATCCTAGCCATTCCATGTGAGATTTTTTGCTGGACAAAGCGGAGATGGGACAGGTTTTTCTCCGGGTACTCAGGTTTTCCCTGTCATCTTTCATTTCACCGACACCGACACTCTCCAGTATCATTTCATTTCATCTGTCTGTGAGTATTCATTGCTCTAGAGGAGTGCGACAGGCTTCGGCAATCGGCAGAATTTCTATCCTCGCCGCTAGATGGGGGCTTCATTCATTTCATTTCTGACCCGGTCGAATGATTGGAAACAGGCTGTGGATTTTCGCTTAATGTTGAAAATATGTCTTAGCAGACAAAGTAGGAGTCCACATCCCCTACTGTGAAAAACGTGAAATTAAGCTATTTCCTCAATTGTGCCGATAGATGAAGAGCTAAATGGCCCGGAAAGGGTTCAAATTGTGAATCTTGAAAATGCTCTATCATACTGACAAAAAAAAAAGAGCGAATTTAAATAATTACTTCTAAACTAAATGTTCCGCAAAAATCAGCCTAATATCGCTTATTTCTTTACTCGCTTTCTTTTTTATTCAAGTCCTAGGCAAATTAACTTACGAATTTAAATAATTTAAATAATTCTTTCTGTAATGTGTTCCTTGGTTCAACACCTTCAGCCTATGTTTGAGTTTTTTAAATATATCTGCACCGAATGCACTTATAAGGGCTTAAGTGAAACTCTGCATTAACTCACATTGGCGCTCGTAGTAGTACAAAAGGCAAACTGCTAATCCAATCCACAGGATAACTATGATTAAGAAAAGGATTGCGATTTTTAGGAATAATTAAAGAATATATTATCATACTTTATTATATTTTATTTACGTAAAATTCGTAGCTCATGACCCTAGGATGTTATCATTAATGCGTTGCTTGCCTGAAAGGCTAGAACTGTGCATTATTATTATTATTATTATTATTATTATTATTATTATTATTATTATTATTATTATTATTATTATTATTATTATTATTATTATTACCATATTTATCATCAAAAGGACATATAAGCCTTCAGCAATGGCCACAGACGCTAGCGAAACCCGAGCTTATCTGCTAAAATCCGGTTACTTGGTAATCCTACACAGACTAAAGTGAGGCACTTCCTCTCGGGATATGATCCATTCAATTAGCTTTATTAGTCTAATGCACTCTAATACTATCAGCAGGCACTATGACGTCATGACAGCGCGCATATGTGCCGTACGTCACATGACTGGGTAAGTGACAGACACAGTCTGATTCGGTGTTCAATTCATTCCCCTACTGTAAGCTTCATTAATGTTGTAGTCTATTTAGATTAATATAAATATTTATGTGTGTGAGATGTACCACTACAAAAGCCTCAGTCCATGCCCACAGGTGACGTGAAAAAACCACCACTACCTCCAATAATAATAATAATAATAATAATAATAATAATAATAATAATAATAATAATAATACATACATACATACATACATACATACATTATCATTATAGACTGTTATGCCTTTCAGCGTTCAGTCTGCAAGCCTCTGAGAATTTACTAAACGTCGCCACAATCCTCGATTTGCAACTAGTGTTGTGGCCTCATTTAGTTCTATACCTCTTATCTTTAAATCGTTAGAAACAGAGTCTAACCATCGTCGTCTTGGTCTCCCTCTACTTCTCTTACCCTCCATAACAGAGTCCATTATTCTCCTAGGTAACCTATCCTCCTCCATTCGCCTCACATGACCCCACCACCGAAGCCGGTTTATGCGTACAGCTTCATCCATCGAGTTCATTCCTAAATTAGCCTTTATCTCCTCATTCCGAGTTCCCTCCTGCCATTGTTCCCACCTGTTTGTACCAGCAATCATTCTTGCTACTTTCATGTCTGTTACTTCTAACTTATGAATAAGATATCCTGAGTCCACCCAGCTTTCGCTCCCATAAAGCAAAGTTGGTCTGAAAACAGACCGATGTAAAGATAGTTTCGTCTGGGAGCTGACTTCCTTCTTACAGAATACTGCTGATCGCAACTGCGAGCTCACTGCATTAGCTTTACTACACCTTGATTCAATCTCACTTACTATATTACCATCCTGGGAAAACACACAACCTAAATACTTGAAATTATCGACCTGTTCTAGCTTTGTATCACCAATCTGACATTCAATTCTGTTGAATTTCTTACCTACTGACATCAATTTAGTCTTCGAGAGGCTAATTTTCATACCATACTCATTGCACCTATTTTCAAGTTCCAAGATGTTAGACTGCAGGCTTTCGGCACAGTCTGCCATTAAGACCAAGTCGTCAGCATAGGCCAGGCTGCTTACTACATTTCCACCTAACTGAATCCCTCCCCGCCATTTTATACCTTTCAGCATATGATCCATGTAAACTACAAACAGCAAAGGTGAAAGATTACAGCCTTGTCTAACTCCTGTAAGTACCCTGAACCAAGAACTCATTCTGCCATCAATTCTCACTGAAGCCCAATTGTCAACATAAATGCCTTTGATTGATTTTAATAATCTACCTTTAATTCCATAGTCCCCCAGTATAGCGAACATATTTTCCCTCGGTACCCTGTCATATGCTTTCTCTAGATCTACGAAACATAAACACAACTGCCTATTCCTCTCGTAGCATTTTTCAATTACCTGGCGCATACTGAAAATCTGATCCTGACAGCCTCTCTGTGGTCTGAAACCACACTGGTTTTCATCCAACTTCCTCTCAACGACTGATCGCACCCTCCCTTCCAAGATGCCTGTGAATACTTTGCCTGGTATACTAATCAATGAGATACCTCGATAGTTGTTGCAATCCTTCCTGTTCCCTTGCTTATAGATAGGTGCAATTACTGCTTTTGTCCAATCTGAAGGTACCTTACCAACACTCCACGTTAATTTGACTACTCTATGAAGCCATTTCATCCCTGCCTTCCCACTATACTTCACCATTTCAGGTCTAATTTCATCTATTCCTGCTGCCTTATGACAATGGAGTTTATTTACTATCCTTTCCACTTCCTCAAGCATAATTTCACCAACATCATTTTCCTCCTCCCCAAGAGCTTGACTGTTTGCAACACCACCATGATGATTTCCTTTTACATTGAGAAGATGTTCAAAATATTCCCTCCACCTCTCCAGTGATTCCCTGGGATCTGTTATGAGTTCACCTGAATTACTCAAAACACTGTTCATTTCCTTTTTCCCTCCCTTCCTAAGATTCTTTATTACTGTCCAGAAAGGTTTCCCTGCTGCTTGACCTAGCCTTTCCAGGTTATTACCAAAATCTTCCCACGACTTCTTTTTGGATTCAACAACTATTTGTTTCGCTCTGTTTCTTTCATCTACGTACAAATCCCTGTCTGCCTCGGCCCTTGTTTGGAGCCATTTCTGATAAGCCTTCTTTTTACGTTTACAGGCTGCTCTCACTTCATCATTCCACCAAGATGTTCGCCTTTTCCCATCTTTACACACAGTTCCTAGGCATTCCCTTGCTGTTTCTACTACAGCATCCATGTATGCCACCCATTCACTTTCTATATCCTGAACCTGCTTACTGTCTACTGTTCGAAACTTCTCACTAATCATATCCATGTACTTCTGTCTAATTTCCTCGTCCTGGAGATTTTCTACCCTTATTCGTTTGCAGACAGATTTCACTTTCTCTACCCTAGGCCTAGAGATACTTAGTTCACTACAGATCAGATAATGGTCTGTATCATCGGAAAATCCCCGAAAAACTCGTACATTCCTAAAAGATTTCCTGAATTCAAAGTCTGTTAAGATATAGTCTATTATGGATCTGGTACCCCTAGCCTCCCATGTGTAGCGGTGAATAGCCTTATGCTTGAAGAATGTATTCGTAACAGCTAAACCCATACTAGCACAGAAGTCCAGCAAACGCTTCCCATTCCCATTAGCTTCCATATCTTCCCCACATTTACCAATCACCCTTTCGTATCCTTCAGTTCTATTCCCAACTCTCGCATTGAAATCGCCCATTAGCACTATTCTATCCTTGCTGTTGACCCTGACCACGACGTCACTCAATGCTTCATAAAACTTGTCAACTTCATCCTCATCTGCACCCTCACATGGTGAATACACGGACACAATTCTTGTCCTAATTCCTCCCACAGACAAATCTACCCACATCATTCGCTCACTTACGTGCCTAACAGAAACTATGTTGCGTGCAATGGTATTCCTGATAAAGAGCCCTACCCCAGACTCTGCCCTTCCCTTTCTAACACCCGTCAAGTACACTTTATAATCTCCTATCTCTTCCTCCTTATCTCCCCTTACCCGAATATCACTTACTCCTAGCACATCCAGATGCATCCTCTTTGCTGACTCAGCAAGTTCTACCTTCTTTCTTCCATAAGCCCCATTAATATTGATAGCTCCCCATCGAATTCCATTTCGTTCGCCAAGTTGTTTCCAAGGAGTCCCTCGCCTGTCAAATGGGAGTGGGAATAATAATAATAATAATAATAATAATAATAATAATAATAATAATAATAATAATAATAATAATAATAATAATAATAATAATAATAATAATGATAATTGTACCGGGAGGTACACCTCAACGCCGCGCATTCAAAATTAGCGCCTAAATGAACTCCTCTCTTGGTCAAACAGTGAAACTGATAACACAACAAGTTGGATCTTTAATCTGAAGATGTCGCCACTGAAATATTAAGTAATTGTTTTGTTGTGAAGTTTCCTAAACTGACTGAATTTCTCCTTGTTTTGTTTTTCTATACATCAAGAAGTTTGGACATTTTTCTACAGATGACACTACTAAAAATTATGGTCATGCACTCTGGTGCAAGGTCAAAGAACTTACAACTTAAAGAAGTTATATTCCTAGGTTTTCCATAACTGATCTATGTTCATTTATTTTTGGATTGGCAAACTTCCTTCTATGTGTGTGTGTTAAGACAGGAGACGGGGCCTCCTCTTTCTTCGATCAGCTGAACATCTATAAGGTAATGGCCACATAAGTCTTTCTTGCTACCTCGGCAGCTTAATTCGAGGGGAAGGTCCGAATCTTTGATTATGTAACAGTACTTTTATAAAATTTAACTTTTCTTTTGGTTAATATAAAAACCTCATAAAATCTTTAATTGTAAATCCAGGATAAAGAGTGAGTTACCCTCTCGAGCTCCCATTCATCTTGGTTTGAGGAGGCTACGTTTCCGCAACCCTTCGTTTCTGTAATGTATTAAAGTTATTTCCATCCGCGCCACCTCAGTAGTGTGGGAATAGCCCCAGTTTCATCGGCCAAGAGCCCTGTATGATTTTAAGTTTTCATTATTTTGGAACGCAGTGTGCGCCTCTATTCATTTTGTGTTTGGGCCTGAGAGCCTGTTAGCGCTTTTTCAAGTTTTGTAACAGTAAAGTGTGCCTCCGGGAGGCTAGATATTGTGATTTAGGGAGCAAGTGCTCTTGAATTAGAGGATTTCTGCCCCCAAATAAATAATTCCTCTTCCATTCGCGAAATTGTAAAACTAGGGGCTGAAAGCCCAGAATTTGTAAAAATCACTAATCTTGGACTTTCTTAGTCTTGTTTAAAGATTGCTTTTTTACCTGACATGTTGTTATTTGTTTAATCGTTGTGTTTTTGTAAAAATATAACCTTCAGTTCAACTTTCAAATTAATTTTGATATTGTAGATAGACCCATTCACCATTGCACCTTCTTTAACCTCTTTCTCCTCCATGGGTAACCCCATAATAATAATAATAATAATAATAATAATAATAATAATAATAATAATAATAATAATAATAATAATAATAATAGTCCGACTCCTTGGCTGAAAGGTCAGTGTTGAGACCTTTGGTTCAGAGGGTCCCAGGTTCGATTCCCGGCCGGGTCTGGGATTTTAATCCAGTCTGGTTAATTCTTCTGGCTCGGGGACTGGGTGTTTGTGTTTGTCCCAATACTTTCCCCTTCATATTCATACGACATAATATACTACAACTAGGGTAGGGCACAACGGAACAGTCAGTTGTTCCGGAACATTAGGAGCTTGAGGTGGAGTGTTTCAGTACAGTGTGCCGGCGCATAGGACTGCAACTGCGCGGTAGAGAGAACTTCGTGAGGCAAGATGGCATGCTCCGCGTCAGCAGGAATGTGCTGCTGTACCGGATGTGCTGTGTGTAGTTACAGCCAGCCTAAAGCTGAACGGAACGTGAAGGAACAGTCGGAACACTGAAATTCGCGCCAAATAATAACGTTTAAAGGCTGCTTTTAAGGGAAGGCTTTTTTCGGTCAATGTGAAATACACATAACACGGTCACAATGGCAGTGCAGGTGTTTAGAAGTAAGTAATCCAAGGATATTTTCACCGGTTGAATGTATCAGCCTATATTGTGAGTGATTTTTTTTCTATTTGCTTTACGTCACACCGACACAGATAGGTCTTACGGCGACGATGGGACAGGAAAGGCGTAGGAATAGGAAGGAAGCGGCCGTGGCCTTAAGTGAGGTACAGCCCCAGCATTTGCTTGTTGTGGAAATGGGAAACCACGGAAAAACATCTTCAGGGCTTCCGACAGTGGGATTCGAGCCCACTATCTCCCGGATGCGAGGTCACAGCTGCGCGCCCCTAACCGCACGGCCAATTCGCCCGATATTGTGAGAACAAAACTTCACGGCAAGTAAAAAAACCGAGCTCGATAGCTACAGTCGCTGAAGTGCGTCCAGTATTCAGTATCCGGGGGATAGTGGGTTCGAGCCCCACTGTCGGCAGTCCTGAAGATGGTTTTCCGTGATTTTCCATTTTCACACCAGGAAAATGCTGGGGCTGTACCTTAATTAAGGCCACGGACCCGTCCTTCCTACTCCTAGCCCTTTCCTATCCCATGGTCGCCACAAGCCCTATCTGTGTCGTTCCGATGTAAACCAAATTGTAAAATAATAACACATTTTTGTTATACATTTCAGGTAAATTTTTTTTTGAGTTGAAATGATTAATTTAGTTATTTTATTTAAATTTTTCTTCAAGACAGCAGTTTGGATATGATATTATTTGTTGATGTATGAGTATTAATTTTATAAATTGCGATTTATAATCTTATTTCCGCCACACATTTTGTTAAAATAAATTACGCTAGAGTATGTAGGCCTAGTTTTGTGAATTTTGAAATCTTCTCATTTAGTCTACACCGAAATATGATTCAGAGAAAGAGTCCGCAGTTCTACACATTTAGGTAAACAACTCTATGATGAAAACATCCTAGAGACATGAGCTATGCATTTTAGGTAAATGTAATAAAGCATATAAGAACGTATTCTTTATTTATTCCTAAAAATAACAATCTTTTCGTTAATCATCGTTATCTGGTCGATTAGATGAGCACTTAAGCCCTTATAACTATATTCGGCGTGGGCTTTTTTTCAAAAATAAAGAAACGCCTCAGAGTATTGAACCAAGGAACATTACAGAAATAATTATATAAATAAGTTAATTTGGCTAGGTTTTGTTAATAACAATGTTATTTGCTTTATTTCCCACAAACTACTTTTACGGTCTTCGGAGACGCCGAGGTGCCGGAATTTAGTCCCGCAGGAGTTCTTTTACGTGCCAGTAAATTTACCGATACGAGGCTGTCGTATTTGAGCACATTCAAATACCACCGGACTGAGCCAGGATCGAACCTGCTAAGTTGGGGTGAGAAGGCCAGCGCCTTAACCGCCTGAGCCACTCAGCCCGGCCCACGGCTAGGGTTTGAATGATAAAGAAAACGAGTAAAGAAACAAGCGATTTTAGGCTGTCTTTCCGGAACTGCATTTAGGCCGAAAGTGATTTTAGAATTATTTTTTTCCTAGTTTGATAGAGCTATCCAAGACTCATAATTTGAAACGTTTCCAGGCACTTTAACCCTTTAACTTTCGGCACAATTGAGGAAATTACTTAATTTTACGTATTTCGTAGTATTGCCACCCCTACTTTGTCTGCTAAGAAATGTTTTCACCATTAAAATATTAGTAATAACGATACGGGGCCGATGGTTGGTGGGAGGAGAGGGGGGGGGGGGGTTGTATGAGGTTTGCAGAGCTTACAATGCAAGAGTCCAGCTCTTTAGCTAAACTTTGGCGTCGTGGCCTTAAGTTCAGAGGGCCCTGGGTTTATTTTCCAGCCGGGTCGGAAATTTTGACTGCGTTCAGTAAACACCACATTAGTGAATACATTCCACCACATGAGGTTGGCATTAGGAAGACCATGCGGCCGTAAAACTAGGCTAAATCCAAACATCCTACTCCAAGAAATTGGGGCGAAATAAAATTCAGGAAGAAGATTAATATATAGTAGGGGATAAGAGGAGATAAGAGATGAACGAGAAGGGAAACACCCTTAATCAGGATTACAGTAATCTTGTAGCGAACTCCACAATTTCTGTGAGCTTCTATATCTGAAATAATCTTCCAACGGTGTAACTTCTCAGTGCTATTGTGATGCAGCACGACCTTAGAGGTGATCCTAATAGGGTAAAAGGCAGTGGAAAGGAACTGCCCTCTCTACCGATTGTGAACTCCGACTCTTCTTTTCTTTATTAAAACACATTGTATATTGCGATTTATCCCTTTCCCTTCCTTGTTCCTCTCCCCTTAGGTGGTAATGTAACATCATATTCGTATTTATTAAGCTAATTAACAGAGAGTTGAGAAGCCTTCTTGACAGGTCATTTATAACTTCCCTTAGGGATCTGTCTGCCAACCTACCGTATATTTCTCACTTCCAATTCACACACCCTTCCGACTTCGCGAGTGAACGACCTCCCCGGGAGCTATTATAAATCATATAAGGTGATTTTTAGAGATTTCTGCTCCTCCTCTAGACATTTATGTCTTATTTAGACTTTATAAACCCCCTTTCGGTTAAAATCACGCCTATTAGCAAATACCCTGTTTTCTTAGATTATTTTCTCTCTTGCCTGATAATTTATTGAAAAACAGCGAGGGAATGAGTTAGGTAGAAATGGGGTAAACCCTGCCTCGCGGTGTAGATGTAACGTGCCTGTCTTTAACCCGGAGGCCCCGGCTTCGATTCCCGGCCAGGTCAGAGATTTTTACCTGGATCTGAGGGCTGGTTCGAGGTACATTCGGCATACAGTACGTGATTACAATTGAAGAGCTCTCTGACGGCGAGATGGCGGCCCCGGTCTAGAAAGCCAGGAATAACGGCCGAGACAATTCGTCGTGCTGACCACACGACACCTCGTAATCTGCAGGCCTTCGGGCTGAGTAGCGGGCGCTTGGTAGGCCATGGCCCTTCGGGGCTGTTGCGCCATGAGGTTTGGTGTTTGGTTGGAAATGTGGTAAGCAAGTTCGAATATACAGAAGACTAACTTTTTTTTTTTTTTGCTAGTTGCTTTACGTCGCACCGACACAGATAGGTCTTATGGCGACGATGGGGCAGGGAAGGGCCACGAGTGGGAAGGAAGCGGCCGTGGCCTTAATTAAGGTACAGCCCCAGCATTTGCCTGGTGTGAAAATGGGAAACCACGGAAAACCATTTTCAGGGTTGCCGACAGTGGGGTTCGAACCTACTATCTCCCGAATACTGGATACTGGCCGCACTTAAGCGACTGCAGCTATGGCAAACTGAGCTGAATAATAACAGTACTGGTTTTAAATATACAGCCCCTCAAAGTGATCTTTGCTCGTAGGGGCGGTTGAAATTATCTGGGTGTTTACGTATTTCAACAGGGTACAACCTCATTGAATCATGGCTACCTATTATCAGAACCGTTAGAAAATGACGCTTTGTTGTTGCTATTCGTTGTCTCTAGCATGGGGCTAAAATGGCGTCCCTATTAGGGCATCATTTTAAGCTCCTTGTTGCTTTCTCTCAGCAACCTTTGATGCGTCATGTTCCATTTTTCTGTTTCTCCTGATGAAAAAAGGCACGGTTCCTTTTGAAACGCGTTGAGAGAGTTTATGTAGTTCATTACACGGCATAAACCCAAAATGTACGTTATGAATAGTTACACAGGCCGTGAAAGTCTAAATAATAATAATAATAATAATAATAATAATAATAATAATAATAATAATAATAATCTTATGGCTTCAGCTACCCTGTGGAGACATTTAATTTGACGCCATCTGTCTGTCTGCTCGTCAATTTCGACGTTCCGTTTTACTCTAGGCCTCCTAGATGGCAGAGTAGACCGAACCTCTATCGGTCGTCTGTGGCTCAGTTTTAATGAATTTTGTCGAGTGAACACCAAATGTATCACCAGAGATCGTTTAGATGCGGACATCGTATGATGTGGAGTGTCGAATGGAATTATTTCTGCCCTTCAACAATCCGAGTATCTCTGCCGGGTTTGAACCCGCTATCTTGAGATCCGGAGGCAGACACTCTACCACTGATCCAGAGAGGCACCTACTAATAATAATAAAGCTACAACAAATCACACCTTCGTTCCTGTTTGCACACGACGCGCTAGTCCTTCTCTTCCGACTCTTTATCACCTCTGGAGCTACTCGCGTTCTTTTTGCAGCACGGCTTGCCTGCACATCAATTAAGAAGAGATTTATCTTCTTCAGGAGAAGACTTGGCCAACCTCATTATAGCGACAGCAGAACAGCTTATGTTAAACACGGTGAGCTAATACAGAGGCTTGAGGCAGATCATCTCAGGTTCACAGCAAGCATGGGGACCACAAGGATGCCTGGAGATACGAGGAATATCGGGGGTGTACACAGAGCTTGGAAATGATTGGTGCACGACAGCGAGACCCTTTTTCTTCAGTATAAATATTTTCACATCTCTCTCCGACTCGTTGGCTGAATGGTCAGCGTACTGGACTTCGATTCAGAGGGTTCCCGGTTCGATTCCCGGCCGGGTTGGGGATTTTAATCGCTTCTAATGAATTCTTCTGGCTCGGGGGCTGGGTGTTTGTGTCCGTCCCAACACTATCCTCTTCATATTCACACAACACACTACACTACCAACCACCGCAGAAACACGCAACCAAGCTCGATAGCTGCAGTCGCTTAAGTGCGGCCAGTATCCAGTATTCGGGAGATAGTAGGTTCGAACCCCACTGTCGGCAGCCCTGAAGATGGTTTTCCGTGGTTTCCCATTTTCACACCAGGCAAATGCTGGAGCTGTACCTTCATTAAGGCCACGGCCACTTCCTTCCAATTCCTAGGCCTTTCCTCTCCCATCGTCGCCATAAGACTCATCTGTGTCGGTGCGACGTAAAACAAATAACAAAAAAAGAACTTTCCTGTCCCATCGTCGCCATAAGACCTATCTGTGTTGGTGTGACATAAAGGCAATTGTTTTACTCAAAGCTTATTACTTTATTTTCTTGACAATCCGAAGTCTGTGTGAAATATGACGGAAATCTGTATACCTTGTTAGGCAATAATTGCTATGGAGGGAATCAGATGACACTAAAATATAAGCAAGGTTTCCTTGAAAAAAGGTTCACCGAGCTCGATAGCTGCCTGAGACCCGTGTACGCTTAAGTGCGGCCAGTATCCAGTATTTGGAAGATAGTGGGTTCGAGCCCCACTGTCGGCCGCCCTGAAGATGGTTTTCCGTGGTTTCCTATTTTCACACCAGGCAAATGCTAGGGCTGTACCTAAAATAAGACCACGGCCGCTTCCCTCCCACTTCTAGCCCTTTCCTGTCCCATCGTCGCCATAAGACCCATTCTTGTCGGCGAGACGTAAAGCAACTTGCAAAAAGGAATGTGAAAAAGGTTTCTGTATTTACAGAGGAGGTAGAACGCACGAGACGAAGGTGGAAAGGCCATATAAATAAGCATAGGTCACCATATTTTTGAACAGCTCTTCACAATATGTGCTCGATATGAACACCATCCGTTGCAGTGCAGTCTTCCACACGGTGCAAATTACAGTACTGCAGTGTCACAACAAAACATGTGGCACATGATCACTACCGTACACCTGATGAAACTAACCACCCTGACTGCGAGAGCAATGCGGTCTGTAGTACGCAGTGGTGTACTGTAAGTTGATTAGTGTGTTTCGTTCTTGCTTGATACAGTACAAATGCACACACACGATGTATTGTATCAATTGTCTACGTACAGTAGTTTCCCATTTGTTTCATGAGAAAGTGCTCGTAGTGCATGATATGCCCCTCCTACACAATAAGACCATAACACAGAGGTGGCCAGGAATGTCGGACCTGTGCAGCACACTGTTCTGCTGTGCGATGAGTTGGGCTCATGCTTGCACATTAAGGTTACCACCCCTCCGGAACTGCTCCTCCCAGCGTAACCGACTCGACTATTCGGAAGGGAAATACTGCAGCCATCTTTTCTGAGTCCGAAAATTTCAGAGCGCACATTATTATATTATTATTTTATTGCGGTTTATATGTCAATACAAATCCATACGATATGTCCTTGTTTGAGTAATCCTGTGACAATACATTCTATTTAACAAAATATCACATACGAAATGCTATTTATCGAATTTCACAAACATATGTTTTAAAGGATTGCAAAATTTCGCCACTTCTTCTCTTTTCTGATGTGCTTTTCATAATGCAGTGCGTTTGCAACAGCACTTTCAACGAACCGCCGTTCTGAACCGTGTATGCTATGTTATCTTGCCGACAAACTCATTCAGTACACCTGGCCAACTCTACGATCAGTGCTCCCCACCACATTACGTCCCTCTCTCCTCGAGAGCGGACACGCCTTCCAAGCTCTTCACGCGTGCGAAGTCAGTGTGCGGTAACTGTACACACTGTGAACTAGAGATGGCGAGATTCTGGACGAGTGATTCATAATGAACGAATCATTGCACTGAACGATTGAATCATGATTCAGTGTACGAAATGAATCGACTCGTTTGTGAATCGAAAGCAGAATCGAGAGATGGCAGCCGAAACTCGTTCTTTGGTTCCTCGTTTGTTCTGATTCAGTTCGACAAATCGGGCATCCACCATTTTTGAATCAGTGATAACTTGTGAAGAACGACTCTGTTATTCCTTATTTAACCTGAACTAAAAGTCCGGTTCACAAGTCAAGGCCTGCAGATTACGAGGTGTCGTGTGGTCAGCACGACGAATAATCTCCGCCGTTATTCTTGGCTTTCTAGACCGGGGCCGCTATCTCACCGTCAGATAGCTCCTCAATTCTAATCACGTAGGCTGAGTGGACCTCGAACCAGCCCTCAGGTCCAGGTAAAAATCCCTGACCTGGCCGGGAATCGAACCCGGGGCCTCCGGGTGAGAGGCAGGCACGCTACCCCTACACCACGGGGCCGGCGACTGTACAATATGAGGTTCATGAAATTATTAATGAGCAAATGTACAAAATACAGTACAATGAATAGACGTTATACAGTATAATAATACCAGTATATAGTAATAAACTGCGTTTGCTTCCTCACAAAGCACGTACAGTGATATTGAAAAGGGGTCTTCCACTTAAAAAAAAACACTAAAACAGTAACTGATATGAATAATAAATTGTAACATGATTAATTCAATTTAAGAAGAGTTTAAAATATGTGTTATATGTACAATAAGAAACTTAACCTAACCCAGTAGACATGATATAGGCTTTTGGGCTCATGCCGTGTCAAGAAAATAAGGTAAAATTCTTTACGTTTCGCAGAGAACTATGCTCTGCGTCATCAGGAGAAAATCTCGACTGTCCTCGAGAAAGGCTTTTAAAACAATGAGCTTTGAATTTAGACGTTACCCAATAAACGTGGAAATGGTACGTTCATTCGTCACCAGGTGGCTCGTCGGACGCGATACAGCGCTAGCGTTCGAAGCGGAGGCTGACGGAAACATCAGAATCAGTCCGAGAGGGTCACATAACATAACAGGCGTACGCACATATGAAGGTATGACATTGACACAAGTCTGAAATGAAACATCTGGCGATGAGGAACGTACGAATTTGGAAAATACCGAAACGAAGTAACAGTAGTGAAGGGACAGGGAAGGGAAGTATCTACAAGCAATACGCGGTTGCCAGCCATTAAGGATTTACGTAGGTAGTTCCCTTCCCTGTCCCTTCACTACTGTTATTTCGTTTCGGTGTTTTCCAAATTCTTACTTTCTCCATCTCCACATGTTTCATTTCAGACTTGTGTCAATGTCATGCCTTCATATGTGCGTACGCCTGTTATGTTATATGACCCTTTCATACTGATTCTGAAGATTCCGTCAGCTTTCGCTTCGAACGCTAGCGCTGTACCGCGTCCGAGGAGCCACCTGGTGGCGAATGAACGTACCATTTTCACTTCTATTGGGCAACGTCTAAATTCAAAGCTCGTTGTTTTAGAAGCCTTTCTCGAGGACAGTCGAGATTTTTTTCTGATGACGCAGAGCAAAGTTCTCTGCGAAACGCAGAGAACTTCACCTTATTTTCTTGACACGGCATAAGCCCAAAAGCCTATATCATGTCTATAAGTACGGGCCGTGAAAGCATCAGTGGTAACCTAATCCCGTTACAAAAGTATAGTAAATTAGTAGTCTAAGTAAATGAACTAAATTGAACAATTGTAAAATGAGTAATGAAATACAAACAATTTAAACTGGTTGCGAAAGCATACCAAGATAGTTAACAATGCGGAGTGTTTCTTCTGAGGTCTCAAAGCTTTGCTGTTTCGCAGCCTCGATGTTGCTGACTCGCACGGAACGACTGGACTTTTTTTTCACGCGACTCGACACACGAAGCAATCTCATTGCTTCGAAACAGTGAAGCGTTGATGTGTCGAGATATCGAGACAGCTGATTGCCCCGGCTCATTGTTTCGAAGCATACACACACTAGCGAACTCTACTGTCCACCCGTATACCAATTCCAATGAAACACGACACACTGCCTTAATACTACGACGTACTGAGCTGCCGTGGTCGACGTCATAACTTATGAAACACTCTGTACAAGGAGGTTAGTGAATGAGAAGTAGGAGAGCTAATTAATGCTGATCGTGACACTCGCTACAGATCTTCAACTCAATCTTTTTCTCTATGAAACAGAATCCCGCACACATCATTATAATTGCAATGAATCGTGCATGTTCCATTAGAATTACATGGGTAAGCCTGGGAGACTTTCGTCAATTAACTACCTGTTGCAAATGATCTCATGTTATGCATGTGACCTCGCAGATAACTATACAAGATGGATATGTTACAGCGCTCATTTGTCCGCTCTAAGAGGTCAATTTCCTTCTGCGTGGCTGGTAAATGACTCTTTCCATGGCAGATAGATACGAGTGTAAACTAGACGGGAGATAGTAGGTTCAAACCCCCCTGTCGGCAGCCCTGAAAATGATTTTCCGTGGTTTCCCATTTTCACACCAGGCAAATGCTGGGGCTGTACCTTAATTAAGGCCACGGCCGCTTCCTTCCCACTCATAGCCCTTTCCTGTCCCATCGTCGCCGTAAGACCTATGTGTGTCGGTGCGACGTAAAGCAACTAGAAAAAAAAACAAAGAAAAACTAGACAAACTTCTGGGACAGAGTAATTGAACTGCTGGCTTCTCAACTAGTAATGGAGTGAAACGTGTTGAACTAACGAACCACCCGCTAAACTTTTACGTTAGACTTAGGATTAATGGTGGAAGTGATGTTTAAGGGGAAAACAACTAAATTTTTCATAACTAACATACAGACGGAAAAATGGCCTATCGAAGAAGAAGAAGAAGAAGAAGAAGAAGATGATGATAATAACAATAATAATAATAATAATAATAATAATAATTTATTATTATTTATTTATTTATTTATTATTATTATTTATTTATTATTATTTATTATTATTATTATTATTATTATTATTATTATTATTATTATTATTATTATTATTATTATTATTATTATTATTATTATTATCCTCACAACATAGAATCAACACATACCATACAGAGAATATATACAAGTACACAGATCTGGCCACAGAAATAAAAACCATGTGGAAACTCAAGAGTGTTATCATCATTCCACTAGTGACAGGATGTAATGGTATTATACCAAATACACTGCATAGTAGCATTGAAGCACTTGATCTCCATCCTTTCACTTACAGAGAATTACAAAAAGCAGCAGTCCTGACCACTTGCCATATAGTAAGGGAGTTTATTGGTATGAACCATCCGCCATATACAGAGGACTAATGAAAATCGTCCACTAAAAATTTTGACTATTTATGTATAGTAAATATCCTGTAAATATCTGTAAAATTTATTAGTCAACATTGCAGGTATATACCAGTATGTATGGAGCATATGTGCGTAATTACCCAATTGTAAAATTGTGAATTACATAATAATAATAATAATAATAATAGTTGTTTGTGGGAGCATGTGCATTGATTAATGTATATGCTTGTTCCCCAATTTCATGGAAAGAATTGAAATTTTTTCGGAAGTAGATGTAAAATTTAGCACGGATTCAGTGATTTTTTCTGACTGCGAATGCTATGTCAAATCGTGCAGATTCATTGGATGTGGTTATTGTCGGCAGTCCTCTGCAGAATCTATAATTTCCTGATTCAAAGTGATCTTGATCTTTATATCGAGTTTCTTGTAATGCTAGAATGTAAATGTCAAGTTTACCATTACATCTGTTAATTGCTTCAGTTTTACAATTTTGAGTAACGCTCCGATATTTAAAGTTCCTGCGTTTCGGTTTGAGGGATTTGGGAAGCTTCGACACGTTCCCGCATGAATTATTCAAGGATCAGGGTTAAATCAGCAAGCTAACAAATAATTGTACAACTTCAAAAGAGGATACAAAATTACTTGGAACAGATACAATAAAAAGAACTAATAAAAACAGGCAACTTTACGACATTATAAAACGGTAGTTGAAAAAGAAGCACTTTATGCATCTGAAACTATTATAGTTGGTGACAAATCTCGAATAGAGATCGAAAAACAAAAAATAAAAATCCTCAGCAAAATCTTAGGACCAAAATGCGAAAATGTAATTTGGATAGGGGAAATAATCACAAGAAATCTATCAAGTTACAGAAAAATTCACAGATACATACAGGAAACGGCGATTACAATTTTATGCCCGCTTATATAGAATGGATAATGATAGAAAGAACATTTTAAACTTAGCCTTATCAATAAAAAATCACAATAATTGGCTAAAGGAAACCAGTGAAAACCTAAATGAAATTGGCATCATTGAAGAAACCATTCAAGACAGAACAAAATTCAGAACCTTAATTCACAAACACAAATTTTCTGTAAAGCCCACCCGACTAAATACAGTTTGGACTGAACAACGTAAAAAGGAGCACAGCGAGAGGATGAAGAGATACTGGGAAGAGGAGAAGAAAAACTGAAAATAATAATAACAAGAAGAATAAGAAGTAGCAGAAGAAGAAGAAGAAGAAGAAGAAGAATATCGAGTCTCCGTCGTTCAGGCAGCAGCGCGCCGGCCTATTACCGCTGGGTTTCATGGTTCAATTCTCGGTCACTCCATGTGATATTTGTGCTGGACAAAGCGGAGGTGGACCAAGGTTTTCCCCGGGTACTCTGATTTTCCCCGTCATCTTTCATTCAAGAACACACTCCAATATCATTTCATTTAATCTGTCAGTCATTAATCATTGCCCCAGAGGAGTGCGACAGGCTTCCGCAGCCGACACAGTTCCTATCCTCGCCGCTGACACGGTCGAGTGACTGCAGACAGGTTGTGGATATTCACTTTCAATAATAATAATAATAATAATAATAATAATAATAATAATAATAATAATAATAATAATAATTTTACGTTCCACTGCTACGGTTTTCGGAGTAACCGAGGGGCTGACAATACTCTTGCACATCGAAGTGACCGAAATGCATTTAATATTCAGAGTTCTCTACATACAAGGAAAGATCGTTGATATATACCGGGTGGTTCACCCGTCCCTTGCGATCTAGATTTACGAAACTCACCGCGTTTACAACAGTTCTGAACTAATGTGCATCGCTCTCTCCCCCTAAAACGGGGTAATATAACGATATGAGTGGTTAGGGGCTAGAAAACTTCAGGAATCGAGAGCACCTCTATGAATTGAATATGAGTACCCCGAATGAGCCAGTAAAATTAGTACAGATACGAAGAAATCAGCCTGTGGAAGATATAAATTATGCAACCTTTCCACATCCCAGGCAATACTTGCGCTGGATTCGAGGCTTGATGCGCAGCGCGCAGTTCCCAGCCAATACAATACCTGCTCCAGTTCTGTGTCTGCACCTCCTGTTGTAAGGTACGTGTTCTTCGTATCCGTGCTCGTTTTGTGGGTTCATTCGAGGTACCCGCAATAAATTAATATTGACGATCTCGATTCCAGCTGCAGGGCTGAGTAGCTCAGATGGTACAGGCGCTGGCCTTCTGAACCCAACTTGGCAGGTTCGATCCTGGCTCAGTCCAGTGGTATTTGAAGGTGCTTAGACACGTCAACCTCGTGTCGGTAGATTTACTGGCACGTAAAAAGAACTCCTGCGGGACTAAATTCCGGCACCTCGGCGTCTCCGAAAACAGTGGGACGTAAAGCAAATACCATATTATTATTATTATTATTATTATTATTATTATTATTATTATTATTATTATTATTATTATTCGATTTCTGCTTCCCTCTAGGCCGTAACCACACATCTCATTGTATTACTCAGGTTTAGCGAGAGGGACCGATGTACTTCAGAACTATAGTAAAATCGGCGGGATGCATAAAACTAGATCGCAAAGGGCTGGTAGATTAGGAACAGAACAGGTCCAAAGTTGTAGCCATGTGGTAGCCAGACTTGACTTATACTTTATATACTGAGAGGGGGAGAAAGGAGCAAATATCGGCTATAAATTAGGTAGAATTCAACTGGGATTTAGGATGCAAGAAAAAATCCACAATTCTAGTCCTTCAGGCAAGCAACTCAATGTTGAGCGACGAATTTTAGCCAAATAAAACGAAATAAAGTATGAGAATATTTTCTTTACTTAGTCCTAAAAATTACAATTAATTTCTTAATCATCTTTATCCGGTCGATTAGATTAGCGGTTTCTCTTTTTCTACCACTACGAGCGCTAATGTGAGTCAATGCAAAGTTTCACTTGAGCCCTTATAACTAAATTCGGTGTAGACATTTGTCAAAAGTTCAAAAAATAAACGCCTGTGGGCAATGAACCAAGGAACACATTAACTTAATTTGGATACGAATTGAATAAAAAAAGTAAGCGAGTAAGGAGACAAGCGATTTTAGGCTTTTTTTCTGAACTGCATTTAGGCTGGAAGTGGTTTTCGTAATTTGTTTTCTTTTTAGTTTGATAGAGCTATCCACGACTCACAATTCTAAACCTTTCCTTGCCCTTTAACTTTCGGCACAATTGAGGAAATTGCTTAAGTTTACGTTTTTCGTGGCATGGGGACCCCTACTTTGTCTGCTGTGAAATGTTTTCAACAATAAAAAGAATAGAAACACAGTCTATATCAGCGTAAATTGTATAGTTCATTTTCATTCACTTGCCATTCACATGCATTCAGGGCTATCGTCCAGGAGTGTCAATGTCAAAGAAGTCGGAAGTTTATCGCACATTTCCAATCCTAAATTCCTCTTCCTATGAACGAATACTGGTCCCATTTCATCCTCTTGAATTCCTACTTTCCTACTTTTAAAAACTCCTAGCGGCAGCTGACTCACTCTGACATGTCCGACCAGCCCTACCATTCTCAGACTAAAGCAACCCAGTTACCAATGTTATTTCATCAACGACACATTTCATGAGCATATTGTAAATACTTTAGAAATGTTTTTAAACATTTTAAACGCAGACCGTAAAACGGTACGTAGGCTAGTAACAGCCGAAGAACACTGTTGTTCTTATAATTAATATTAGGTAAATGTACATAATATTTAGCTTTTAACTTATGTACATAGGTCACTAGGTATTTATTGCCACACTTGTATTTCCTTTGCTTTGTTTTGTATTTTGTTCTGTTTATGCATTGCTTATGTTTTTCATTATTAATTTTGCCCATTCATTTTTTACTTTTATGCTCCGGATTCCTTTTTATCTTGTTTTTATTTGTTGAGCTTTGCTTTCATTCTTATTTATATGTTATTTAGATTACTTATTCTTAATTTTATAATAGAATAGTACATCATTTTTATATGTGTATTAACTTGTAATGTATGAGGTTAAGTGTAAGAGAGGGCCACGAGCCCTAAATTTGCCACTGCGAAAGTCAAATAAATAAATAAATAAATAAATAAATAAATAAATAAATAAATAAATAAATAAATAAATAAATAAATAAATAAATAAATAAATAAATAAATAAATAAATAAATAAATAAATAAATAAATAAATAAATAAATAAATAAATAAATAAATAAATAAATAAATAAATAAATAAATAAATAAATAAATAAATAAATAAATAAATAAATAAATAAATAAATAAATAAATAAATAAATAAATAAATAAATAAATAAATAAATAAATAAATAAATAAATAAATAAATAAATAAATAAATAAATAAATAAATAAATAAATAAATAAATAAATAAATAAATAAATAAATAAATAAATAAATAAATAAATAAATAAATAAATAAATAAATAAATAAATAAATAAATAAATAAATAAATAAATAAATAAATAAATAAATAAATAAATAAATAAATAAATAAATAAATAAATAAATAAATAAATAAATAAATAAATAAATAAATAAATAAATAAATAAATAAATAAATAAATAAATAAATAAATAAATAAATAAATAAATAAATAAATAAATATTGTGTATGTTACTGATGATTAAATTTACTTTCCGAAAATAGTTTTTAGCAAATTAATTTGATTTGTGCTGATATACAACGTTTCAGTTACTGTATTGTGTTGTGAATCATCAGCAGTGCTTTGAATATGACTTTATCATTATATGATGACTACAGGATGGAGAGTTTAGGAGACAAATCACGGCACATTCTCTCCGAATATGTTCGAATGAGTTATTTGAAGTCTCTCCTGCTCTCGGTCTCCTGAGGTTCAATGCATATCGTTCCAGACAGGAGAGAAACATGACTTAGTAGAGTACCAAGTTACTCTGGTGGATCCTGAAGCAAGTAGCGGTGGCGACCAACTTTAAGAGAATACAATTCATCTTCAAGACTTCGTAATGTAACTGTGAATGATCTGACTATGATCAGTTTCATTTATCTTAGTGTCCTCAAGAGGTTGACAACCGGCACCTAAAAGGGCTGCTTAGAAGTCAGTGGTATGGGAATAGGAGGAAGCAGTGTTGTCTGTTTTCTTTCTGCAGACACCACACATTCAGCGCAGCATTTTCAGTTCTGTAACTTCCAATTTTTTATAAGTCCCTACTCCATAAATCATTGCAGGTCTCACTGTGCATTTATAAGCTTTCCCCTTCATTTCCACATGGCATTTTCCGTTACAGACGACTCCAAACAGCTTCTTCCAGTTGGCCGAGCCAGTCTGTATTCGGGAGAGATCTCCAAATCCAAATTACCATCACAGGATATCCTGGATCCTAAATAAATTAAACTGTTGACTGTTTGGAGTTTCAGTTTATTCAAGATAATAGTCTCAGTCCTACAGAAGAAAAAGACTCTGAACCCGACTGGGGATTGGAAAACACCAGCTTTGTTATGGTTTTGGTTGTCCTCTTCTCCTCCGAAAACCTCTTAATCCTCTCTCTCCTTCCCTCCCCCTGATATTTTCAGTACAGAATATGTAACAGGAAAGAACAGGAGCAGCGATGTGATAAAAGAGAGAGTGAAAAAGTGGAGGACTCCCTACCTTGCGACCAGAGAAGTGTACAATGAATGAAACATATCAACAGACCCAAAGCTCAACCACAACAAGGCAACAGTGTGGTACTGTACTTGGCTGAGACGATGACACTAGGGAGGCATGGTGAAGACCAACTGGAGGAAGAAGAAAGGGAAGCATTCCGAGTAACATACTGGGACCAGAAAGAGGATGTGAAAGAGGGGAATGTGCCGAAACATGAGGACGATCTCCGCAGAAGTAAGACTCAAAAGAGTAAGATTTGCTGGACATGTGATCAGGATGGAGATGGAGAGTATGGGAGACAACGGGTAGGACGAAAGGAAAGGCGGGAACTAAGCGGGTTGTCTGGGCTGAGATGGGAATCAAGGTGGAAGGGACAGAGAATTGGAAAAATACACAGCAATCACTGACAGAGAAAGGTACAGGAAGCACCAGTGGGGGAGACAAGAGAAGTGGATACTGAAAATATCAGCTGAAAAACTGGGGAGAAGGAGGGAGAAGATGAAGAGGTTCTGAGAAGAAGACAACCCAAACCATGGCAAAGTAGCCCGTGGTCCTACTGAGGCCATAACGAGAAGAAGAAGAAGAATAAGTAATAGTCTCAGTACTATTTCCTCTTAAGCACAAGTACTCTGATTTATCTTGACTCATTTTAAACCCTCTGTCCTCCAGGGCTTTTCTCCAGCATTCTAAGCAAAAATGGCACAATTCCAATTGCAAGGACAGTTTGCCCACTGGCGAACAATGAAAGAGCCAACACAAACTGAACTAGCAATAGAAAAGGGGAGGAGGCAATCAAGGTCAGGGTCCACTCACTCCGTTATTCATCCCCTTTGTCATAACATAACCTACCAAACGATGCTTCTTTAATTCATTTTAGCCGGAAATATATAGTTTCTCGGCCATTTCAGTGCAAGTTTCCGTTAAAAGTGTTTTGGATTACAGAGGTTGTACTGTAGTAGGAAATCTACCAACATGAATCTGGCGTATCTGAGCACCTTCAAATGCCACCAGGCTGAATCGGGACTAATCTGCGAACCTGGGCTCAGGAGGCCAGGCAGTGTTGCTAGGATTTATCTGAACAAAATGAGGATTTTTGTGATCGAAACAGCATTATGGAATCGAGATAATACCCATATACTACGTATAATGTTTTTTCTTGCTATTTGTTTTACGTCGCACCGACACAGATAGGTCTTAAGGCGACGATGGGACAGGAAAGGCCTAGGCATGCGAAGGAAGCGGCCGTGGCATTAATTAAGGTACAGCCCCACCATTTGCCTGGTGTGAAAATGGGAAACCACGAAAAACCATCTTCGGGGCTGCCGACAGTGTGATTCGAGCCCACTATCTCCCGGATTCGAGTTCACAGCTGTGCGCTCCTAACCACACGGCCAACTCGCCCGCTCATATAAAATGAAATATCTTCTTCTTCTTCTTATCCTCGGCGTATTCCCAGGTACCTGCGGTCGGCAAATTGAATGGATTTAGCCTAGTTTTACGGTCGGATACTTTTCCTGACGCCAACTACATATGAGAGGCCGTCGTGGTGCCATCTGTGCCACGGAGGGTCTTGTGATATATAGCCACCTTACGAAAATGGCAAATAATACATATTTAAAACTTATATAAACACTTGTAAAACGAATTCAGGCAATAAATCCTACCGTACTACTATTTTGCTTGCTTTTCAATTTCCTCAGAATTTTACTGAGAGGAAAAAACAACGAAACACTACGAATGTAAATGTGTACTTTGTCTTCATCATCGATTCAGCTTCTAACGTCGCCACTGATAAACAGTTTCTCTCGACTCCCCAAGAATTCCTCATGAGACTAACATTTATTTCGGAGTAAAACTGAAATGAGGCATAGAAGAAACTTTAAGTTTTCACAGTGCTGACCCTCGTCAGCATTGACGTCAGCGTACCCGGGATTCAAAATTACGGCACGTTGATCCATTTTCCGGTTTTCGTGGTAAAGAAAACACGCAATTTTCAAGAAAAATTCATTTTTGTTTATTCGAAATATTGGCTATCGGCTTATACACACTTCGTTCATCTTTCAGGTAAGAAAAGTTGCTTGTCTTTTGTGGCAAACCATTCGACGAGCTATTTTCCAACTTCCTCCAAATTTCTGAAGTGTTGCTGTGTGAGTGCGTGCCCCATTGATGCGAAGAGGTAATAGTTAGATGGCGCCCGGTCAGTGCAGTACGGCGGGTGTGGAAGGATGTCCTATCCGAGCGATTTCAAGGTGTCCTTCACTGGTTTGGCTGTGTGAGACGGCGCACTGTCGTGTAACAAAATCAATTTGCCATGTCTTCTGGCCCATTCCGGTCGTCTTTCAATCAATGTGTGATATAAAAAATCATTTGCTAGCGATAGCGCTGAGTTTGAGTTGTGTCATCATCCGGTAACGCCTGCAATTGCTCGTCTTGGAATTAGTCTCTACCAGGTCTACCAGGCCGCGCACTGTCTTTAACATTGGAATTACCACATTTAAATTGTCGAAACCATGTGTCACATGTCCTAATCGATGGGGCGTGTTCACCACATGTTTCTACCAACAAACGATGACTTTTCACCGCCTTTTTCTTTTGATTAAATAAGAAAAGCAATGCGTACCGCAAATTGTTCTTTTCTGGCATAAACGTCGACATAATCACTGAACGATACAACACAGACGCTAGTGTTCGGTGGACTCGACTTGAGTGTGTTGGTAGGTTAATGTCAGACGAACAAATTGACGTATGTGTCAAAATTATACGCTGCGTACTGTTCGCTGGCGCCATCTCTTAGTGAACCCTGAAAAGACTTATGCATATACCTGGTATGACAGAAACAATCACTTGAAGCAACAAATCTTCACGTGGACATATGGCCTATTCCGAATGGTTTCTAAGAAAGAACACTTTTAATGACTACGTTTGTTTTTGGACTAAAGGCGCACACGTATGTTTCTTCCCCACTCAACCTCTTTGACGTTTTAAAATGGGTACAAATTTTCCGTATGTAATGTTCGCCATACACGTGTTTACGGGACATTGATACGTGCAGAAAGTCGCCGTGTGCTGGGTGTAGGACTACGCTGCACCATTTCAACAATGTGTTGCTGTTTCTGCTCAGGTTGTTGAATTACACCTCCAGAAGAAAAATGGGAATTCGGAAGAATACTTGTTTCACGCAATGTGCTGAAAACTCTGGTAAACACTCTACGATCAGGAATTCGACGTATTGTAAAGCGGCGACAGTATTCCTCAACAGCAGCAGGATCACTACCATCGCAGAACCGTAAACGTACACCATATATCTGCATATTCTTCATCAGTGTAGATGTGTGTCACTTCAGTCAGCGCGCAGTGTGCGATGCGTCTCGCTGATACACTCTCAAGCACTCGGACTACTTCACTCACAACACACCATGAACAACTGCGCTTTCAGCGGGCTAGTTTAATAGCACAAAGACATCCCGAGCAAAGAGGTTGAAAGTAACGAAGTAGGCTGGACTAGAATAAAACGTCAAAGAGGTTGGGCGGGTGAGAGACATACGTGCGCTCCACTAGCGCGAAAACAAATGTACATTAAAAGTTTTCTATCTCTGAAACCATTCCGAATAAGGCATATGTTCATATGAAGATTTTTTACTTGAAATGATCGTTGCTATCATATCCCTGAATATTGACCATTCCTTCTGGGACATCCTGTATATCGCTACACGCTCTCACAACGTATACACAAACTTGCCTCAATGATAAATAGGAAAGATTGTCCCGAAGTTCAAACAACTAATTTACTAAACTATATTAACTGCTTGTTTAGACCACCAAACGCTCGCCTGTGCCAACCCGTCAAATCTGCTGTTTATAAGAAGATAAGACACATGAAGTAAAACACACAGTTTAGACATCTTTAGATCCAAATAACACTCTTCAACAGCCAGTTTTTCAATCGTTATACATAAAATGCAATGCAATGCAATGCATGCAAAAATTCAGGGTCATGCAAATCCTACCTTTACACACACCGAGACACGACAGCAGCCCTCTCCAACAACGGCGGGACATTTCCATACAGCCCCGCCCAGCACCTCGCCCGACCGAGTTGCCTAACTCCAACATCGCCAAGGCGCAACCTCTGGAACAAGAATGTTTGGACAAGAATCAGCAACATTTGTTTGGAGAAACAGTCCTCATGCTCACATCTGGTTGAAACTCGCAAATAGATATGTGTGGAATTCAAACAACAGGAATGTCGCGTTTGAATTAAAAAATCCCACATATTTTCATTCATTATTCTACTTTTATTGTATTCCGATAGAGAGCATTTTATTGCCGAAAGTAAGTGCGGAGAAATAAATTAACACGCACAGAACATTTCAAAAGTCAAAAACTGGGACGAAGTTTCGTAGCAACCTGTGAGTTATACAACGAAAATTAGGTCTGAATAGGTTAAATCAGAAAATCAAATTTCTGGAGGAACTGAGATTTTGTTTTGTTTGTTTGTTTGCTAGGGGCTTTACGTCGCACCGACACAGATAGGTCTTATGGCGACGATGGGATAGGAAAGGCCTAGGAGTTGGAAGGAAGCGGCCGTGGCCTTAATTAAGGTACAGCCCCAGCATTTGCCTGGTGTGAAAATGGGAAAACACGGAAAACCATCTTCAGGGCTGCCGATAGTGGGATTCGAACCTACTATCTCCCGGATGCAAGCTCACAGCCACGCGCCTCTACACGCACGGCCAACTCGCCCGGTAACTGAGATTTTAAAAATGAACAGGGTTCTATAGTCATAACATTGAAAGATAAGTTCTGACAGTTCATAGAGAGCGGCTCGTTTACTGTCTGCCTGGGTGGGGAGAAGATAGTATGGTTGCTATGGAAACGTAGGTACGCCCACTGCGGTTGCCATGGTGATAAGCCTACTGGCGAGCTAATATTGCTTCGAGTTGCCAAACCTCTCACTTCTGAGTTACGTACAAAGGAACACAGCGGTCCGAACGAAAGAAAAAGTGATCCAGAAGCGAAGGGAAGTAGAAAAGAATGCAAGAATGTGACAACACCGTGCAATGGCGCGTGAAAAGCTAATCCTCCCAGCCCTATCTGTCAACACGCTTCTTTAAATATTACGGGTATAGTAAACATATGGGGGCACCCAGTTAAGACGGTTAAATTAGAGCGACGGAAAGCCTTATGACCTCAACCAAACCAAACCCCATGGCACTTCAGCCCTTGAAGGGCCTTGGCCTACCAAGCGACCGCTGCTCAGCCTGAAGGCCTGCAGATTACGAGGTGTCGTGTGGTCAGCACGACGAATCCTCTCGGCCGTTATTTTTGGCTTTCTAGACCGGGGCCGCTATCTCACCGTCGGATCGATCCTCAATTCTAATCACGTAGGCTGAGTGGACCTCGAACCAGCCCTCAGGTCCAGGTAAAAATCCCTGACCTGGCCGGGAATCGAACCCGGAGCCTCCGGGTAAAAGGCAGGCACGGTACCCCTACACCACGGGGCCGGCTTATGAACTCAACATAGTTAATTGAAAGAGAAATAAGCTAACTCTGCGAGGTTGGGTAGCGTGCTTTCTTATTAACTGATGAACACGGGTTCGATTCCATGCTAGGTCAGCAATTTTTACCTGGATCTGAGGGCTGATTCTGGGTTCTCACAATCTACGTCAGAACAGTTGAGAAAGTATCTAACGTTGGGATTAGTACCATCCGTTTAGAAAGCTAAGAATAATGGCCGAGAGGTTTCGTTGTGCCTGTCAGCTGAGCACTGGGCTGAAGCGTTATAGAGTTTGTTTACTGGTTTGATTCTCAATGTTCTTATGGTCTTGTGTGCCAGAAGGTGTGGACATCGTGACATTTCCCAGAACAATAAAAGTCGCCTCGATAGCTGTTTTAAACTAAAGAGTCCAGGAGAATGGACCTATGAAGACCATTTTCGCCCATCCTCGTGTCGGATTTCGGCGATAAGCTGGCTTAGAAAACAGGGTAGGAGATTCCCCATCGTTGTAATGGTGAAATTACTCATGTTCTGGTATGTTTAACATGGAGTCCTTAAAGCCGAGGGGGTGTGTGCGATAACACAGGTGTTTTATGGCCTACATCGCGAGAACTGGGCTAGCGCATGTAATAAATCTGCGAGGCCTCTCCCGTCCTTTTGAAATTAAACTGGTGTGCTCCTTCGCTATGGCTTCCTTTGCTCTTAGATTGTTCTGTGGGTTCTCATTCCTAAATCTTTATTAGTGTAGGAGAATTGTTTCCACACAAGAAGCAGAACAGAGAGATCTGCAAGAGGTGCCGAGACAATAGGAACGGGAGTCTATAACAAAACAGTAGTTCACTCCCACAACAGACTTGGTCAATGCATATTTACAAACTAGTCCCTTATAATAGAAGAGAACATACTGTGTGGATGGGATACCTTTTACAAGAATGATAGGAAAATGAACGTATATTAGCAAACAAATAGTGCGGAACAGAAAGAATGAAGTAGTTCACGTTGATGATGCTTGTTGTTTAAAGGGGCTTAACATCTAGGTAATCGGCCCCTAATGATATGAAATGAGACGGAATGCAATGACAATTTAAAAGTACAAAATTCATCCACTGACCAGAATTCAAAACGTGATGATGAAGAATGAATTGATGAATATGAATTTTAAAACAATCAGGGGATCCGACCCGCAATGCCTCACCTTCCCAGAAAAATATTACTCACCAAGGGGCTGCTTTCAAACTACAATCCTGAATCGATGTTGCTTGTTGTCTAAAGGGGTCCAAAATCCAGGTCAACGGCCCCTCATAATAGTGCTTATCGCTAGTAAAGTAGAACCATAGTGTTTCTCAAGTTGCGATACTAATGAAAATTAGCGTAAACTCACAGTGTTCCAAACAGTATAGTACTACTCACAAGTAATGTACGTCGCACAGGTAACGCAGTCCTATGGTGTTTCTCACATAATGGAGTCATTCATAGGCAACGCAAACCCATGGTGCACCTCACGTAAGTGTACTAATCCCAGGGATTCGTATCCCGTGGTGTTCCTCACATAGTGAGTACTAATCGCAGGTAACGCAAACCCATGGTGTTCCGCATATGGTGGTACTAATTACAGGTACTGGAAACCCACAGTGAGCCGTTCTCTGCTGCTACTAATTACAAACCTATTGTGTACCTAACATAGTGGTACTACGCGCAAGTAAAGGCGACCCATGGTGTTCCCCGCGTGGTGGTACTAACCACAAGTAGTTTTATGGTTTTAATGCAATCATCACTTGGTCGCCCCTTTTAGTCGCCTCATACGACAAACAGGGAGTACCGTGGGTGTATTCTTCGTCTGCGTCCCCCACCCACAGGCGGTTACTTCACTGTTACCTATTTATTAAGCTCTGGCAACTCTGAAATACTAGTAAAGCGTTTTGATCACAATTTAACTAAGAGTGAGATCTTGTAATTTATTTGCTTACTGTAGTCTGAAGTAAATATAAACCGTAATCAGTGTTCATCTAAGAATCATCACACGCCACTGAACTTCCTGTCTGTTTGCGCCTCCCCCTATCTCTTCGTTTCGAACTACGTGTTCTTTGCTGGCTTTGTGTGTAACTTAACAAGTGGTTCTCGATTTGCTGCTGCATGAACTGAAATAGATTCACAACCCCAGTCCCTGAGCTGGATGAATTGACCATATGGTTGCATGCAATTCGTGGCCTGGCTCGGATTCGAACCCGGGACCTTCTGAACCTAAGGCTATTACTCTGACCATTTAGACAAGGAGACGGATGTCTTTGACCATTCGCCTACAAAAATACAGAGCAATTCACTTAATCTAGATTTATTCTTTCTTACGAAAGACCACAGCACGGGGTGAAGTAATTAGTTTGACACTCATTCTTTCGTAAAAGAGGGTGATTTGCTTTTGGCGTCAGAAAGAATAAATACTTTGTAACTAGAGTCATGGAGGGCGCGAATATACTTCCAGTGGTCCAGTTCTCTCTTATCTTGCTGAAGTGATCGTGTAACAGGGTGGCTACAAGCGAGAAGTGTGTGGCCATTTCCTTGACCGCTCCCTTGCGCAGAGCGTTAGGTAATCATTGACCATGTGGAGATTTGAATAGTAGTTAATGTCGCATACGTCATGTGGGGGATACACTGACGTAATAGAGGTATCGATCAGGACTTCAAATGCAGGCAGTTCCCCCATCTGAAACATCTCTCGTGTTCCGCAATAGATGAACGTTGACAGCAGGTAATTCCCGAGTTCATTCATATTGTGAACATCTGTAATTTTGTAGCATTGAGACTATGTAAATGTCTATACTTCTCTTGACATGATGATAATAATACTAATAATTTTTTTTTTTTTGCTATTGGCTTTACGTCGCACCGACACAGATATGTCTTTTGGCGACGATGGGACGGGGAAGGGCTAGGACTGGGAAGGAAGCGGCCGTGGCCTTAATTAAGGTACAGCCCCAGCATTTGCCTGGTGTGAAAATGGGAAACCACGGAAAACCATCTTCAGGGCTGCCGACAGTGGGATTCGAACCTACTATCTCCCGAATACTGGACACTGGCCGCACTTAAGCGACTGCAGCTATCGAGCTCGGTAATACTAATAATAATAATGAAAATAATAATAATAATAATTTCTTGGAGAAAATAGCCAACAGGACAGGTTTAAGAATTTCTGTAGAAGAAAACAAATTTATGGCAAATTTTTAAAAAATTATCCAGAATGTCTAGTAACAGAAATTGGTTGAATAAAAAGGTAAAGAAATTCAAATATTTGGGGGGAACAATTCAAGAAAACGGTTTGGTAAAATCCGCTGTAGAAGAAAGTATACACAAGATGGAAAGAACATACGGTATAACTAGGAATATCTAGAAGAAAAGTGTCCTGTCAATCGCCACCATTGTCAATCGCTCCCAGTCCGGCCCAGTTGTTCACCTCGGAAATCGCCCCCAGAAGGGGCCGTTGTCATTAAGGAGTATTCCTGATTGTCTTCCCCGCCACCTCTCTTTACTATTTCAGTCCAGCACTGTTCTGCAGGCCAGCTACGGTGGTGGTGGTGATAATGAATATTGTTTTAAGAGGAAGTACAACTAGGCAACGATCCTCAACCGACACGAGGCTGACGTATTTGAGCATCTTCAAATGTCACACATTTTAAGCTGGGAGCGATTGTCACTGCGGGCGAATGACATATATTCGAAGATAAAGCTTTTATCTCAAAATCTCAGAATACAACACTACAACATAGTAGTCAAACCGGAATGCCCATACGCGAGTGAATGTCTAGTACTGAATTATAAGCTGAATAAATTAGAAGTACTGGAAAGAAAACTGATACGGAAAATACTCTGTCCACTAAGAACTACAGAACTCTGAAAATAAAGAAGTAATCATGAAATATACCGGAACATAAAAAACATACCGTAACAGATACATTGCGGAAGAGGCGATTGATATTATTGGGACATTTATACACAATGGATAGATAGATAGATAGATATGATTTATTTTAACTGGCAAAGTTAGGGACACGTGTCCCTGTCTTACACTTAACCAGTGAAATACATTAATGAACATAAAAATATATAACATACTGAATAAATGAAAAAAGAGACTGAAACAAATTACTACGGTACTGTGCTATCCTGCTGTACATAAACATAACTATTATAATACACAATATAAATTAAGATTTTGCTTCCTACGAAGAAATTAACATACAATTACAATTTCAATAATAATAATAATAATAATAATAATAATAATAATAATAATAATAATAATAATAATAATAATAATAATAATAATAATATAGATAAACCTACTAATATTTACAATTAATTTGTCCAATTCCAGAAATATATCACATTGACGAATGTTACAGTTTTCATGTATTTATTTACTGTGGGTGAAAAACATTGCAAAATGGGGATAGGAATAAGGATAACTATGCAGGAAACCACAGCTGAGTACTTTCTAACACTACTGATGAATATTAATAATCATAAGAAGAAGAAGAAGAAGAAGAAGAAGAAGAAGACAATGGGGAGAAGAAGAAGAATGACAATAATAATAATAATAATAATAATAATAATAATAATAATAATAAGATGGATGAGAACAAGTTAACCAAACAGATCTTCAAATATATTTGGAACAAGAAGTCAACAACAGCTTGGATAAATGAAGTCAAGAAAGATTTGGAAAGAAACAACATAAGGTAAGAAGAAGCAACAGAAGATGAGATTTTTTTAAAAAAGTGTTAAAAGTGAAGGATTCCATGGTCGTGATGGAAACAAAAGAGGCTCAAAATGGCCTCAGGAGGGGAAAAAGGAGGCATAGTGAGCAGATAAATGAGTATTGGAGGAGGAAGAAGGAACAACAAAGGATGAAGTATTGAAATTGTCTCGTAATCCCTAGAAGACCTTAACGGAGAAATGAAATAACAACAACGGTAATCTTTGCCTACTTTCTGAATAAAAAAATCGAAAGGGGTGTGGTTCACCGAGGTGGTAAAGGATTGACAAGAATTAGGGATATTACGTGATGTCATTTTGCAACGTGACCCTTTAAAGAAGAAACTTGAAGGTCTACAGAGTGTTCGAATAAAACCTAAAAGAGAGACAGATAAGATGTGAACCGAAGAACGGAAAGAAGCTCACCGAAGAAGGATGCGGAAGTACTGGGCGAGTGTTAAGGCTCAAGACAGAAAACGGATGAAATAGCGTGGTTCATAGCTGGCCGAAACGAAATAATAATAATAATAATAATAATAATAATAATAATAATAATAATAATAATAATAATAATAATGTCCGACTCGTTGGCTGAACGGTCAGCGTACTGGCCTTCGGTTCAGAGGGTCCCGGGTTCGATTCCCGGCCGGGTCGGGGATTTTAACCTTGGTTAATTCCAATGGCATGAGGCTGGGTGTATGTGGTGTCTTCGTCATCATTTCATCCCCATCATGACGCGCAGGTCGCCTACGGGAGTCAAATAGAAAGACCTGCACCTGGCGAGCCGAACCCGTCCTGGGATATCCCGGCACTATAAGCCATACGACATTTCATTTTTCATAATAATAATAAATCCAACCCAACAGTCTACACAAAGAAGAAAACAAGGCAAGAGACAGAAAATTAGGTCTGACCTGAAAGCTAACACATAACAGGTATAAAAAACAGGCCATATCGTACAAGGCCAAAACTACGGCACTATAACTCAGTAATAAAACGGGAAGTATTGCACGCTTCAGAGCGCCTTACTTTCAGTTTTTTTTAATGGGAGCTGCGATGATTCGAGAAAAAGCAAAGGCACATTTTGAGGAAAATTCATGGACCGCAGAAGACTCCTGATGGGACTTCGAAGAAAAGGAGAAATATCACGGACACAATGCAGAAACGATTGCTGAACTTCTACGGACACGTAGTAAGAATTGATGACAAACGGCTGACCATAAAGGTCTCCAGATACACCATGGGATTAAAGGTCACCTCCAAGTAAGTAGAAGAGGTCAAGAGGGATGTAGAAGTAGTTGGAATTACATTGCAGATGATACACAATAGAAGTGAGTTGAAAATAAATGTCGACAATCTGACATCACTTTTGAAGGGAAACCACTGAAAAGGAGACCCAAACGCATCATTTCCGAAGAGGAGAGAAAGATGAGAAGCGAAAGAATGAACAAGTACTGGAAAGATAAGAGAAGAAAAGCCAAGAAGCCTTAAGTTCTCTGCGGTCCATACTTAGCAAAATTCGGAAATAATAATAATAATATGGTCTCAGTTTCGGTGTACAGGCACTATTGATTTGGTGCCAATTAGGCTGCCCATGTGTCAATTTCTACGTTGGCATTTATTCTGGCAGATGGCAGTGAAACTGAAACACTAGTGGGCAATCTTTTACTGAGATTGTGTTGTTCTTATCAGGTAAGCACCGAAGAAGTCACCAGATATATGCAGATAAATAGTGTGGAAAGACTTATTTCAGACTTACGAAAATTCGTCCACCTCTGCTGTGTTTGAACGCGGGAACTTGCGGACCTAGACACCGACACTTTAGTATTTATCCACGAAGAGGTTTTCAAGTAATCTCCCTAGTTTTTTTCTTTCTCCATTTTCCTTTTTCCTTTTTTTAGTAGTTTAAATTCGCTCTAACACATTGAAAGTTTTCACCGACGCATTGATAGGGAAAGGGTAAGATTGGGAAGGAAACCGCCATGGCTTTGATTTAGGTACGACTCCAGCATTTTTGCGGCGTGAAAATGAGTAACGAAGAAAACTGTCTTCAGGGCTGCCGACGGTGGGGTTCGAAAGCGCCATCTCACGAACGAAATCTCACAGCTACGTGACCCAAACCACGTGGCCCAACTAGCTCTGTATATTTTTTAAATCTGTTTAAATTTCAAGTTCCTGAGTTGAATTCAGTTCAATGAATACTTTCTGGGAAATAAAGACGTGAAAGGGACTGATCATTCTGAAACGTATTCGTGACGCACGAGAATGACTGTAAATTGCAGTGGTGACAAGGTCTATGGGTCCGCCTCTGTGGTGTAGTGGTTAGCGTGATTAGCTGCCACCCCCGGAGGCCCGGGTTCCATTCCCGGCTCTGCCGAAAAATTTGAAAAGTGGTACGAGGGCTGGAACGGGGTCCACTCATTCTCGGGAGGTCAACTGAGTAGAGGTGGGTTCGATTCCCACCTCACCTGTGGTTTCCCACTTCTCCTCCAGGCAAATGCCGGGATGGTACCTAACTTAAGGCCACGGCCGCTGCCTTTCCTTTCCTTGCCTGTCCTTTCCAATCTTCCCATCCTTCCACAAGGAGTTTGTAGTTAATGAAATTTTATTGGTTGATGAGGGAATATTGTATGAAAGAAATATAATAGTTTATAATGCCAAATAAGATAAGGGTGGTTGAGAATTTTTTTAAAAATAATCAATTTATGGGTATTAGCATAGCAGGTGAGGCCGCCTGTGCGAGGCACTGGTCATTCTCCCCAGTTGTATCCCCCGACCCAGAATCTGAAGCTCAAGGACACTGTCGTTGAGGCGGTAGAGGTAGCATTCCTCGCTGAGGGTAAACAGATAAAGAAGAAGAATCATAATAAGAAGAAGACAAGGTCTATGATCAGAGATCTGACATAATTAACCCTTAAAATATCATGATGTCCTTCAGATTTTGACATGATCTGAAAAAGGTGGTGTCTAATTTCCCTTCGGAAAAATTAAATTATCATAAATATGTTATTTCAAAAAATGAAACTCAAAATTGATAACTATTAATTAATTAATTAATTAATTAATTAATTAATTAATTAATCAATTAAATTTATTTCTATCTAACGAATCGTTTTCGAGGGACATCTGTACGGAATTTGGAGTCGTTAAGTGTAGGATTCAGTTCATCGAAAGTGGGAAACTGCCTCAGGACCTATGGAACTACCACAAATGAAATAATCACTTCTCTAGAGTGGTGTGATTGAGGCCTCTTTGATAAAATAGCCTTCTATATGTCTCTCAGTCATGGCCATCCATAAGTACTTCACATCACAGCCTGCATGGTTGCTAGGTAACATCGCGTCGCACATTTTTTATCGCTAACATCATGAAGCAAATTTTGAGACGACCCCAATCATACAATATATTTATGTCAAAATTATGGATGTTCAAGGTGTCCTATGGGAAACATTTAACTGGGACGGGTTAAATTTCTAGTTTGTTGAGATGAGCCGCGTAACAACTACGGAGTAATACGGAGTGATTCGTCTCTTCTGTGGATGTAAGTTGCACCTTCGTTTCTCGTTTCTCTCGAATATTACTAGCACGATGAGTGCAGGAAGCGAGTGATGTTCTGTAGAAGATACACGGTAGGTTTTTGAAAGGAAGAAAGAGCTTGTTTTATGTTACTCTCTTTTCCCCTCGTTTAGTTTCATAATTAAATGCTAATTAAAAAATACGGCATAGGTTGGAAGAGTCAAAGAGGGATTCACCACCGCTGTTGTTCAAGGAGTCTTTCAGAGCCACCGTGCTCCCCTTTGTTGTAGTTAACTGCTTCTTCCCGCCCTCACAGCTTTAGTTAAGAGTCTTAAGGCCCCGCCAGAACTGAACACGGGGGAGAAAATTAACTCGAATGCGTGTTTCCCGAATGGATATTGTTATACGAGGTGTTTATGAAACCCAGTTACAGATCTAAAGAAATGTCATCTTATAAAGAAGTAAATCTCACAGAAAAGCTTCAGATGAAACTGGAATACTGGAGATAATCCCTAGAACAGGGGTCTACAATTAATTTTCCCTGGGGTCCAGATTGATCGTTATGTTGCAATAATGTGGACACTGGGGTAAAATATTTCGTTGATTAAGGTAAGCGTTGGTCTTGCCTACACGGTGATTTATAGAGGAAGGATTTACATGTACTAAAAATGACAAAATATGCAAGCATCCATGCACTAAAAAACAACAATATATGCACTATTGCATACTCTGCAAAATACTTGTTTTTCGTCTATGTATAAGGTTGGTTCTCCAAATACCAACTGCTGAAGCACAATACGTTTAGCTGATTTTTCTTTTGGTTCACTCAGCCTACACCAAAAATGAGTATCAGGTTAATTCCTGGGGGCAAAGGCGGCCGAGTGTAAAGCTAACCACTCTATCCCATCACGTGCCGAGGTTAACAATGGTGGAAGCCTTTACCTTACACTCCTCCAAGGGCATTCATGGCCTGTACGAAGGTGACATTGCTTTGCTTTTTGATTTTTCTTTTAGCATGATTTCTAGTGATTACTGGTCTTCATACAATGAAGAAATGAAAGTGCAGGTTATAGATCCAACATAGGGGCGGCTCCGGCGAACTCGCAATGCACTAAACAGGCTTGCCAACGTCGGCGCATTATCCACAGATAGTGAACAACACTAAAGATGAACGATAAAGAAAAGTTAGAGCTACAAAATGTTGGTCTGGACTGGTTAGGTCTTGCTAGTGACAAAGCCATATGAACAAAGAGAATGGTGGCATTGTTTAGTTTCAGGCTGTTTCTGTTTTAATTTTTCTATATAAGTAAGAAAAAGTTTTGGGTTGGTAGGTTGGTCCCTGCCAAGCATCAAGGAAGGATCTCTCCTCTCTGCTACTTCAGGTCTCAAAAAAGCATTATTTTTCTGTGATTCCAACATCCGAACCAAATACCAAAACGCCACTGAAAGAGAAATTACACATTTGCAAGTTCTTGTTAATACTGTCGACTGTCAACAACAATGCCTTGTAAAGGCTGCCGGCGGGGAACGGAATTTTTACATATTCATTTCTTTGCATTGTTGTACCGATTTGGATATGCGATTTCATATGTTGTTTTATACAAAATAATAATAAAAGTACAATTATGCATTTATATGCACATACGTCTAGAATATGCGCGTTTCTGTATATATGCATTTATATGCACTATAAAACTCAGCCATTCGATTTCAAATGGTAGGAATCGCCTTTATTTCTTATGGGCATATTATATCTTGAAACAGGAAAAACATGAAAATATGACAAAATCCTCCATCTAATGATTGGTTGCTCCATGCAATAATTACAGAAAGAAAACAAATATAGTGAATATTAGTATCAATTAACACTGTACTTCTCCGCAATTAAAATTTCAACCAGTGAAGCGTTTACATACAATATATTCATATATAAGACAACATGTTCTATATGAATGATATTTAAAATTCAGTGACATTATGCACAGGCAACGCAGGCGTCTTTAAAAGTATTCTAGATTTTAGATAGGGCAAGAAATTAATTTGTCAGTTCAGAGACTACAGTAAAGAAGAAGAATTGCAATTCCCATTCAGGATTTAAGATGCAATTATTACGTCTGTTGTAGCTACGCCTGATGCAAATGTTCTCTGAAATGACTGAAAACTTACACGGATGTACGGATGTATAAAAAAAAGCGTTTTCCTTAAATTCTAGTGTGAATCAAATAGCAGCTAACTACTAACTGAAGCAGTGGAGAGGCCGTAGACTAGAAAACATCAAAGTAAGCACTCCCCGTCATCTGTGGAGCAAATAATAGTTTAAACATTTGGAACTGCCCTCTGTGGAACGAATAGGGATTTAAACCAGGGAACGTATTAAGTCGTACATTATTCTCCAAGATATTTTTTACTTTGTTCCCCTTCCTTATTCTTGACGTCGTATCGTATCGTGTGGATCCGCAATGGTGTCCGCCATTTGAAGACCCCTGCCCAAGAAGATAAAAGACTTTAAATTAGCCTTATAAACTGATTGTCTGTACCTTTGAGGAACGGGAATTGAATGTATTGAGATGGGAAGATGTAAGTTACACACTGGGAACAGTTTCAAGTAGAGAAATGATGGCACAAACCTGCGCGGAGCCATGAGCTTGGAGGGGAAGGAAGGTAGTGGAGGGGTAACTACTGTTGTGTTGCTCACTTGACACCTTAACCTGCAATACAGTTACGAGGAGCCGACGTGAACACTTCCGTAGCAACTAGCGGAGTGAACGGTCCCCCACGCACATGGACTCGCCCGCATGCGAAAGATGCGTACAGACTTGCGAGCACTAGGGGCGATTGGGAGTGAGTTAGAAGTGGGGGGGGGGGGGGGAAGGGGACAAACCATGGTAGAGGCAGCAAAAAGTATCCAGGTCTGAGTGCTATAGGTGGAGGAGTAGGGGAAGGGTTGGGGGGTGGAACATCAAAATTGAAAAATGATCTACAGAATGGTAATAGTTCTGATGCTCTCTGAGCGAATTTCTATAGAGACGTAAAGGTTGAGTGTGCCAACATTTGTACGGTAATAATAGTACATACTATACAATAAAATGTTCACCAAAGGGACAATAATTACACATATATTGCAATTAAATAGATTATGTAATTAAAAAGTCATTTAGTATTTAGTCATTTAGTATTACAGAACACTGATAAAGTAACAGACACTAGATAGAACTACACAGACACATTTGTTGGGTGAAATTGTAAGACTGACGAAGCGCGTGGCCAGCGCCGTGATCTTTATAAAAAATATACCCCTGCCACCCTTCCTCGGCACATGCTACGCACGCGTCTGCGGGACTCTCCACTACTTGCTGTACGAATCGGTTAGCGACAACGAACGACATTTTGTGCGTATTTTTCTTAATAATTAAAGGAAATTAAAGGAAATTAAAGGAAGGAATTAACTGAAAGAAATATGGATTGTATAAATTGCGGTTTTTTTTATCATTCCTGGTTTCAGGCTAGCTTTTTTGAATAACTCTTGGCTTCTTCACTCTCCTGAAATTTTTAAGAAATTCATCAGACGGCGAAAATGGAATGTTTTTTTCCTCCACTACTGCTTGCGCGAGCCACTCACACAACTAGGCTCGCCAGTGTGCACGAGGTACTGAGCGCAGTTCAAGCCGGTCTTGAAGTCCTTCTGAGTCAGGTGGAGAACAGGTGACGCTCAGCGTCAGTGTGGACGGCAAAGGAACGTGTTCGCACACCTGTACCTGCTTCAGTGAGCCAAAGCATGGCGGTCTCGCCGAATTACGATGCACTTACGCTAATCGACATTTATCGGTCATATTTTGCTTTAAAAGACCCGAAAAGATGTGAAAGAGGATGTTTCGCTGGATACTGGTTCAACAATTGGATGGCCCGTGGATGAATACAAAATAAAATGGTTTCTCTGTTGGGCTCATACCAGTGAGAAAGGAGCAAAGAGAAAAATAGTCGCACTACTGGAAAAAGTAGGAGCTGTCTGGCCGAGGCTGCAAAGGCTTGCTCGATTCGCCCGGGAGGACGTGGGTTCGATTCCCCGTGAGAAATTCGAAAACTTTAAGAAATGAAATTTGCACTTCTGGAGGTGGTCATAGCCCTGAGGTTCACTCAGCCTACACTAAAGGTATCAGGTTAATTCCTGCGGAGCAGAAGCGGCCGGGCGTAGAGCTAACCACGCTTCCCCACAAACTGCTGAGGTTACGGATAGTGGAAGCCTTGCCTTCCACCCCTCCAAGGGCCTTCCTGCCTGTACGGAGATGACTTTGCCTTGCTTTTTACTTGATTTTCCAGATCAAGAAAGAAAATACCTAATTTCGTGTTACAAAATTTACGGTGCCCTCAAATTTAGATTTGTGTAGCCATTAAGATATGAAGGTAGCATTCATTGTTTAATAATAATAATAATAATAATAATAATAATAATAATAATAATAATAATAATAATAATAATGTTATTTGTTTTACGTAACACTAACTACTCTTAAGGTTTTCGGAGACGCCGAGGTGCCGGAATTTAGTACCGCAGGAGTTCTTTTACGTGCCGGTAAATCTACCGACACGGTGCTGACGTATTCGAGCACCTTCAAATACCACCGGACTGAGCCAGGATGGAATCTGCCAAGTTGGGGTCAGAAGGCCAGCGCCTTAACCGTCTGAGCCACTCAGTCCGGTTATTATTATTATTATTATTATTATTATTATTATTATTATTATTATTATTATTATTATTATTATTATTATTGTCGGAGGTTTCCGTGGAACAGAGAGAGGTAAAAGAAGGTGCTGGTTGGAATCGGTCTATGTACGATATCAAAGATTACTTTAAAACTTCAACAAATAGAGGTTATATTTATTTTCAAATCTCAAACTCAACCAACTTTTCACTTAGTGATTACAGGTACAGATAGCAGTTTGATACACGAAATAAAACCCAAGGGTTGGAAATTACAAGTGCTGGGCTTCCAGCTCCAATAAAACATCGCAAATGTTGCGTTTAGTTAGACGAGGAGAGAAATCTCCCAATTAAGAGAACGTTGCTCCAAAGGTTACAAATACGGCCTTCCAAAGACCCCACTCAATATTACCCAAAAACCAGAAAGAGTGTACAACCTCGCCGAATTCAGTAAAGGAGACTGGTTCCCAATTTCTTACAGCCTACTAAAGGCAACTTTACAAAGATCTTCTAATCTCTGGCCCCTCTAGGCACAACCTACCACTTACAATTCAGTTGATGTTCTGCCTGCCGAAGAATGAGGCACCCCGACTCCTGACTTAACACACACACTCAGAAATCCGACGACCAATAAGATAAGATAGCTTGAAAAAGCCGCAGCTTATATACCCGAGGGGAGGGTTCGAGAAGGCTCTGGACTAAATCCGGACACACCCTCTCATTTTTATTGGGATGAGAAGGAAGTGTTGCAAAACTTGAAGTACCAAGATAAATGAAAGTTAATTTAGTTGAGAAAACCTATAAACACAAAACTTCTTTAAATCACTCATTCTCCCACCTTGCACCAGAGTGCATGACCTCAGTTTCTTTTGTGAGACATCTATGGAGAAACGTTCAAACTTCTTGATGTACACCAAAACAAAACAAAGAAATCCAGTCAGTTTAGGAAACTTTCACATAACATATTACTCAGTTATTCAGTAGCGACATCTTCTGAACAATGTCCCAACTTTATGTATTAGCAGCTTCACGAGTTGTTCGATAGATCGAGTTCCTTACGGCGCTTTTTTAAATGTGCGGGGTTGAGGTGTACCTCCCGGTACAATTCTTCTTCTTCTTATTATTATTATTGCACTGTATGATGTATATCAGCAGAATTTTTATTTTAAACCATTGTATGATGGATGTTTTGGATCGCATTTTTACGTCGTTTTCGCCAGTTTATACGCCTTTATTGATATTTTTACCTCTTTTTACTGGTATTTTTAAAGTAATTCATAGGTCTACTCATAACATTAATTGTAATGAACGGCGGAACGCTATTTTTAGCGGTTAATTATAATCGTTATTTTGTTTGTAACTGAAACACAGGTAACAGTTACATGAAAGTAACATTGGTAGGCCACTACGACTTCGGAGTGGACTGATGTAAGTCTTTCGAGTTGACATCCATGGGCGACCTGCGCGTCCGCGAGGATAAAGTCCTACCTAGGATGAAGTGTAATGCTGAAGACGGTACAAACACCCAGTCCCCCGAGTCAGAATACTTAACTAATGAAGGTAAAAATCCGCAACCCAGCCCAGAACCGAACACGGGATCCCTTGCACCTTGCTAACTAGTTAGCCACGGAGGCGAACTTCACATTTTTAATTCTCTCTGTTGTTTGTGCTTTCGTAACACATTCTTCTCTAAAATTATTTTCCTCCGGTCAGTGACGCGAGAAACATATGATGACCAGCCCACTGCTCACCTCGCTGTCCTCTGCCCGCTGCATTAAACAAACACTAGCGCCACTTCGCCCAAGTGTAGTCATATTTGGAATATGTAAAATAACAGCTGGGAACAACTCCACGAGGCAAGCATCTCACAAAGCTCGGTATACAGGGTGTACCAAAACGCGACGGTAAAATTTAGGAATGGGTTCCTCACATAGAGAGAAGAAAAAAAGGTTATGACAACATGGGTCCGGAGACGTATAGCCTACTTACAGATTTATTCAAAGTTTTGTACATTTACACCGTACGTCTTTAACGGCAGCTGAAACACTTTGAGCATGTATCAGGGGAAATGTTCAAAGTGATGACCTTCAGCTCGAATACAAGCCTCCTCTCGTCGTCGCATGGAGTTACGCATGCGACCAAAAATGCCTGGTGTAGTGAGTACTGCCTGAGAGGTTGTCACAATGCGCTCACATGAAGTTGCTTCATCAGGAACAGGAGTCGCATACACGAGAGACTTAACGTGTCCAGACAGGTAAAAGTCCAGGGGGTTCAAGTCAGGAGAGCGTAGTGGTGGCCAAGCAATCGATCCTCCTCTACCCATCCAGCGCTCAGGAATATGGGTATTCAGGTACCTGCGGGCAGCAAACTGAAATGTGCAGGAGCACCATCATGCATGCATGTCAGCTGCCTCTGTGGATCAGTGGGTAGAGTGTCAGCCTCCGAATCCCAAGATAGCGGGTTCAAACCCGGCAGAGGTAGTCGGATTTTTGAAGGGCGGAAAAAAGTCCATTCGACACTCCATGTCGTACGATGTCGGCATGTAAAAGATCTCTGGTGATACATTTGGTATTTACCCGACAAAATTAATTAAATCTCAGCCATAGACGCCCAAGAGAGATCCGGTTTACACTCTCTGCCATCTAGCGGACCTAGAGTAAAACGGAACGTCGAAATTGACGAGCAGGCAGCCAGATGGCGTCAAATTGAAATGTCTGCACACGGTAGCTAAGGCCATACGATTATTACTATTATTATTATTATTATTATTATTATTATTATTATCATGCATATCTTCCAAGTAATTAGGCAATGCAGTACGCAAGAAATTCGTGTAGTACTGTCCAGTAAGCCTATTCGGAAGAATGTAGGGGCCCAAAAAAGAATCACCAACAATGCCTGCCCAGATGTTAATAGTAAAGCTCTGTTGATGAGACGATTGGATGATTGCATGAGGACATTGTAAGTTATTACTAAAATTAATTTGTATCACAATGTTTGCCATAACCTTTTTTTCTTCTGTCTATGTGAGGAATCCATTTCTAAATTTTTGCCGTCGAGTTTTGTTACAGCCTGTATGTTATTTATCGTATGGCTTTGGCTTTCACGAACCGTTATAAAACCGGGCGAGTTGGCCGTGCGCGTAGAGGCGCGCGGCTGTGAGCTTGCATCCGGGAGATAGTAGGTTCGAATCCCACTATCGGCAGCCCTGAAAATGGTTTTCCGTGGTTTCCCATTTTCACACCAGGCAAATGCTGGGACTGTACCTTAATTAAGGCCACGGCCGCTTCCTTCCAAATCCTAGGCCTTTCCTATCCCATCGTCGCCATAAGACCTATCTGTGTCGGCGCGACGTAAAGCCCCTAGCAAAAAAAAAAAAACCGTTATAAAACTTGTTAGTAATAATAAATACTCCTCATAACCATAGTTTAGGTCGGAGGAAACGAGACATTAACATCCTTACTTTACATGCCCCTTTCCCAAGGCGCTATAATGTAACGGTTTATCATATCGACATTTCACATAGATTTATGTACACCTCACTGAAAGTAATGATATGAAAGTCTTAATATGCAGCGTTATAATTGCTCTCGTTATACTAAATACTTTGCAAAGTGTCGACAAAACCTCTGATTTTAAGTTTTTAAGTTTTCTGCAGCCGAAACGTGCAGAGCTAAAGTGTCCTGAGAGTTCCTAGAACAAAGCATGCTTCCTGCGCTATCTATGAGTGAAATAAGCTTGCTAGACAAAAAAATTAGTCACCCTAGTGCGCACGCAAAAATGGATCGTTAAGCCTTTACAGATGGTCCCGTGCTCAACCGCACTGCACTTTCTCTACGTGGGTACAAGGTAGTAGCGATCAGTGAGACACTGATGTTTCAAGAGGATAGGGTACGTCAAAATGGGTAGATATAAAGACGTGTCAAGAGTGACAAAAAGGGGAATCGTATTTGGTCATGCCCATGGCTATACAGTGCGTGAAGTTTCTGAATTTGTTGGTGTTTAGCAGCGGACTGTTCAACGTGTCTACGGGCGGTGGACACGAAACACGACCTCACAACTGTGGTGGGAAAAGGATCCTGACTCAGAGAGACCGGAGACGCGTTTCACGTCTTGTGAATCAAAATCGCTTCCAAACCCGATAGGAATTGCTGCAGTTGGTGAACGAAGGTCCATCTCAACCTGTTTACGAGAGAACACTGCGACGGGAACTACATGCAATAAACATTTGGAGTCGGTCACCTCGCAAGGGACCATTGTTCACACAGACACACAATGATATGTGTCTTCAATGGGCTAGAAATCATCGAACTGACTGGCGAAACAGAATGTGGTTTGAAGAATCACGTTTTTGCCTGTATTCCAATGACGCACGTTGTCGAGTGCACCGAAGGCCAAATGAAGCATTTCATCCTGGATGTGTGCAAGTTCAGGTTCAAGCTCGAGGTGAGTCTGGATCGGGCATGCTCAGTGAGGTGACCATTAACAGGAATCATCATTTGTACCTAAACATTCTGGATCATCACGTGTTCCCTTTCAGTCAACATCTGCATGGTTAGTATGCTATTGATACCCCGAATTTTCAAGAACACAACAGCAAAGTTCATCGGGCTGGGCGCATATTGATTGGTTTTATGAATATTCCCCCACCCTATTACATATCTATTGGCCTGCAAAATCACCTGACTTGAACCCCATTGAAAATCTGTGGGAAATGTTGGAACAGCGGGTAAAACGCCGACATCAACATCGTCGCAATTTGGTGGAATTGCGCGGACAAATCCTCAGCGAGATGTTTACCCTGCACAAGCAGGTGGTTATCAAGTCCACAAGGGGAGTTACAAGGTATTAAATGATGCCTGTAATGATTTCTTTGTCCGTTGAGCTTTTGAAACCATTTATGGGTAATCTAACGCAGCAATAGCTAAATGAAAACTATCACCAAATAATGAACTTTTACCCTATACATATCTTTATCTCCACAAATTCCAACCGCAATCCAGTTGTTCCGAGTTCTAGGTGGTTTGAAACTATCCGGTGAATGCCTACAAAAGTGTATTAGCCTCGGTGTACCTTACAAGTTTCCACAAGAACTGATACCCGATATCTCATGAAGCTGAGGCGTTTTCCTCAAAACATTTGTAAGGTACACTCCGGTTAACGACTTGGTTAGAAATCTCAAGTTGCTGGCCCGCTCCGTCTACACTTGCAAGTATTCCCACAAGTTTAATGAAAGGAGCTTATCTTGCGTGGAAATGCTGCGTAGCCTGTTATTGCTTGCAAGCTTTAGTTTAGAGTTCTATTTAGAATTCAAGTGACAATAAGCTACTGAAATTCACAAGATCATCCAGCTCTGTTTATTATTAGATAATCCACGGCCTCATTGAGAAAGTTTAATGGTTTCAGTAAGAATACTGAAAGGGGATTTCGGAGGAACGCAACGTCAGTTCAAATACGACTAAGGCTCGAACTTCAATTTCAGAAATTGGAAACACTAATGTTTACTTAAAAGTTGTTGTTCTTTGAGTAATCAGTCATTAGACTGGTTTGATGCAGCGTTCCATGCCACCCTATCCTGTGCTAACTTTTTCATTTCTACGTAACTACTACATACTACATCTGCTCTAACCTCTTTATCATATCCATACCTTGGTATACCTCTACAGTTCTTACCACCTCCACTTCCCTCAAAAACTAACTGAACAAGCCCTGGGTATCTTAAGATGTGTCCTATCATTCTGTCTCTTCTTCTGATAAAATTTCGACAAATCGTTCTCCTTTCAACAATTTGATTCAGTATCTCTTCATTCGTGATTCATATCGTCTTCAGCATTCTTCGGTAACACCACATTTCAAAAGATTTCGATCTCTTTCTTTCTGAGCTAGTTATCGTCCATGTTTTACTACAATACAATGCCACGCTCCAGAAAAAAGTTCTTCAAAAACCTCTTTCTAATTCCTATATCAATGTTCGAAGGGAGCAAATTTCTTTTCTTAAGAAAGGCCTTCGTTGCCTGTGCTAGTCTGCATTTTATGTCCTCCTTACTTATGCCATTATTAGTTATTCAATTACCCAAGTAACAATATTCATCAACAGTACTTCCTTTATCCATTTCATCGGGCAAGCTGGCCGTGCGGTTGGGGGCCCGCAGCTGTGAGCTTGCATCCGGGGCATAGTAGGTTCGAATCCCACTGTCGGCAGCCCTGAAGATGGTTTTCCGTGTTTTCCACTTCACACCAGGCAAATGCTGGGGCTGTACCTTAATTAAGGCCACGGCCGCTTCCTTCAAACTCCTAGCTGTTTCCTGTCCTATCGTTGCCATGAGACCTGTGTTGGTGAGACGTAAAGGCACTAGCAAAAAGAAAAGTTTCCATTTCCTAATCTAACATTTCCTGCGTCACCTGACTTCATTCGACTGCACTCCATGTTTTACACTTATTTATCTTTCATCATGACTTCCTTTTATAAAACTGTGTCTGTACCATTCAGCATTTTCTTCAGATTTTCTACAGACTCCGACAGAAATACAATATAATAGGCAAATCTCAGAGTTTTTATTTCCTCTCCTTTGATAGTGATTCCTTTTCCAAATTCCCCTTTGATTTCCTTTATCGCCTGTTCTATGTAAACAGTGAAAGGAAGACGGGGCAAACTGCAGCCTTGCCTCACTCTTCTGGATTGCTGCTCCTGTGCGATAGCCTTCGATTCTTGTCATTGCAGACTGATGCTTGTCCAGAGTGAAAATAATTCTTCATCCTCGGTATCTCAGTATCTGATCCCGACCACTTTCAGAATCTCAAAGAGCTTGGTCCAATGAATAACTTTTCTAGATCTGCAAAAACCATGCCTATAGGCTTGTGTTTCTTAATTCAATCCTCTAAGATCAGATGTAAAGTCAAGACTGCTTCACGTGTACTTACACTTGTTCTGAAGCCAAACTGATATTCGCCGAACTCAGTCTGAACTTGTCTTTCCATTGTTCTGGAAATAATACGTGTTAAGGTTTCGCAAGCGTGAGCTACTAAACTGATGGTGCGGTAGTTTTCACACTTCACACTGGATGCCACTTCTCCTTTATCATATAACATACGCATAGCACAGCAAATCTCAGCGTATTTAGGATTATTATGTTGAGTATATGATCACGCCGGGCTTCAAAATGTGAAGACTTGCCTTGGAAAAGAAACTACTTTGGTGGCTTGATGATGCTGATGATGAGGCTTGTTGTTTAAAGGGGCCTAACATCTAGGTTATCGGCCCCACTTTGGCGGCTTAATCACTCCTTCCGTAAATTAGTGGTGAAGTTCCCGTCTGTGTACGCGAAGATCGCGTGTCAAATCAGGCAGATATAGATCTTTGAGGAGCAGAGAAGGGTCCATTCAGCAATCCCAACCATCAATGTTGTCATTTATAAAATATCTCTGGTGTCACACTCAGTATTTTCCCAAGAAAATGAAATTAGCAACAGATCACTGAATATATACAATGGGCTTTTCGTCGCACCGACACAGATAGATTTTATGGTGACGATGAGATAGGAGTGGGAAGGAAGCGGCCGTTGACTTAATTAAAGCAAAGCCCCAACATTTGCCTGGTGTGAAAGTGGACAACCATGGAACACCATATTCAGCGCTGCCGATAGTGTGGTTCGAACCCACTATCTCTCGAATGCAAGCTCACAGCTGCGCGGCCCTAACCGCACGGTCAACTCGCTCGGTCCCTCAACAGAGATCGAGTTACCGGAGCATCTAATAAAGTATAAAGGAACTTCCAAATTAACACGCGGGCAGTGTAAATGGTGTCAAGCCGAAATGCCTGTACACAGTAGCTGTTTCAAATAGCCATACGCGTTCCTGAAGGAAGGTTGGAATTTAACCTATTATTGTCTAGAAATTCACATCCTACACATAAACTGCAGGTTTATGTGAATATTTCGCATTTACTCTACATGTATGTACAAAAATGGCGTCCCGCCATAAACAATCAACACTGCCACACTCCAGTACGCCTGTTGCGCAGACAGATTTCCGAGCTTGGGTTTTCTGTTCCTTGCAATTGCAGCAAAGAAGGACACTGCATTGTCTAACTGGTTAATATTGGAGGGGGGAGGCTGTTGTCAAAATCGGAGAGCAGTAGTTCAAGAGAGGTTGAATGCAGAAGAAGTGGTGAAGAGCAGTGGGTTCAGAAATTTCTGTGAAGCGGTAGAAAATGTCAAGTAATATCATAGCCTTGGTTGTATATGAATTTAATTGAAATGCTGGTTCGCTCTGTTCTTGTGTGTTTCCTTTGATTAATATACTGTTACGAATAAAATTCCGTCTGATTCATTACTCCAGTTTATTTCAGGATGATCCAATAAATGCACACACACACACACACACACACACACACATATATATATATATATATACAAACAAAATTCTAATTACCCATGAATGGCCCCACTGACTAATTCCTGCCTATTCACATTTTTTGCTATTGGCTTTACGTCGCACTGACACAGACAGGTCTTATGGCGACTATGGGACAGGAAAGGCCTAGGAATGGGAAGGAAGTGGCCGTGGCCTTAATTAAGGTACTGAGCCGTATCCTACCGGCCCATAATAATAACTGGAATATTATTTGACCAAACATGTGAAATTTATTCAGAAAAGTTACAGTCTAATATGTGAATGCATCGTATCCTAAGGTAGCTGATACCGGATGTTGAGCAAGACAGTGGTTCGCTGGATGTTGCTTCATATTTCCGTATGACCGTGAGAAAGGATAGCGTACCCAAGCGTTGGCAAGGATCGACACGTGTATTAGATGCTGACCAAGCAAGATATTTCAGCCAATGGGAACTTAGGGATTTGGCAAACCGGGAGGCTACACCGCGCCAAATATTAATTCCAGGATGACCAACGTGCTCTGTGGATAAAGTCAGTTTTTGTAAGAGATCGGTTTTCCACAGTTTCTGAAGTTAGATATATTTGGAAATGTATTATAGAAATTGGTGGAAGAGATTTGCTAGTGTTTGAGCTGTGTTTTGTAAATATATTACAATAAGTATTATGTCATCATACATGACGAACTTTCTGATTGGTGGTTGGTTCAGACACCCGGGAACCCCAACATTATTGGCGTCACCGAAGCCTCCTCAGTAACCCTTAGCTCTAGAGAGCGTCACTCTGTAGTAAAAGTTTGCACAGTGCGGATGTATTAACTTTGTGACTGGCGTTATTACAGTAATAGTAACTGGTTATCATTGATACTGTAAATTGTGCAGTCGCAATATTTACTGTACTTCAGTAAATGAAATAGTACAATTTTGGCAGAGTTTACTTTCAAGTGATAAAGACGGTGTTCGGTAACCGCTGAGTAACAAGTGTAGTGGAAACGTGCTATTGTTTCACTATTTCGCGACGGGCGCGTATTCGCGTGGAACTTCCGTACCGAACCGTGGGCTGCTTTAAAAACTGTGTTTTTACCCTTTAAGTGAAGTGTGTTATATATATGTGAATCAGTGTGTTAGCTGATCTGGTAAAAGAAAGGGTATCTCGGCTCGCAGCATTAAGCAGTGAAGAGGTTATCAATAATAGTCTTCTGTGTTCCAGTGAATTGTTTTCCAGCAAGATGATGGATACACCTGTAGAGGAAGGAAGTGCATTCCCACATGTTAATGCTGTGATTAACATGGAGTAAACACAAAAGCAGTGGGGATGTAAGCTGCTATCCTGGTTTCCCGAGAGTCACGTAGAATGTAAAGTAAGGCGCATGTATTGTTTACAGCATGATATGTAAGTTATGTTAAGGTACTAGGGCAGTGTAGATAGAATTTTAATTTTCATATAAAGTAAGCCTGACGGCATGTGTTTGTTTAATTTTGTTACTATGATAGATTCGGATACGAGATTAATGCATGTTTATTTTATTTTCATTTTGATTTATGAGTAGATGTTTGGGAAAATGAGGGATTGATAGGATCAGTTATTGTTGTAAATATAGTACTTAGTGTAGGATATTCCGAGTTTTCCTTAAATATATAGGCTAGAAGGGCTAGATCGACAGGTTCATTTTTATATTACGTCAAACACGTATCAATTCATTTTATTTCGGTTATTCAGAGAGACAGGTATAGCTATTTTGCATGATGCATGGTTTTACAGAAGCTGCCAGAAGGAGCTGCAGAACGTCGTTGTTAAATTAAGATCTTTGAAGTTAAGTTGGATTCTGTTTGCCTGATGGTCTGCCAAGGACTCGAACTGCGTTTCATTATGTGGAAAGGCCAGTGGGATTCATGAGGAATAATGAGATAATAATTGCATGCTGAATTATAATGTATTGGTGCAGGCTGATGGTATGCCTGACAAGATAGAGTATTATGCAGATGTGTGTGCCTGCTTAGTGTCTTCTGAGTGTATATTGTGATCAGAATGGACAGTGTTAATTCCAGACTATTGAGTCTGATGTTGTTAAATGGCCCAAGCATGCTAAGAAGCAATGAATATACGGGAGTTCCCGTGTAGTTGATGATGGGCGTTATCTCATGGCAAGCAGATTCCTGGCCTGTGTTATCGGCATGTGTGAAAGAGACAGTATTTCCTTGCGGCGGCCACGGGAGACAAAATCCAATCTTTAGCATAGTGGAGTTAAATATTTCTTTACAGCTCGTAATCTACCCGGAAGTACATGACGGATGACCGCGCTGTTGAGCGCTCAAACGCAGCAGAAGGAGGCAATGTTGCCCATTCCTTTCTTCATGATATCAAGGATTATTTATATGTTTTTCTCTTACAGGATGGTTTTAACTTATTATTTATGATTGTATACCCTGTCTCGTTGTTTTTTTAAAGGGAACAGCCCGAGTGCTGAAGTATCGTTGGTTTATCTAGTTCTGTCTAGATCTTTTGTAGTGAACCGGGATTCACATTAGAAGCAGTGTAGCATTTAAGACTTTACTCGATATCCGATGTACATATATGTTTAGTTTGATTATTTGAATTGCTGTAAATATAGTGTAGGATTTGCCCCTAGTATTTTGCATACCTTACATAGCGTCCGGTGCGTCTTAATTATTTTTCTTTCCGTCGTAATTTTTCTTATTATGTAACTTTTATTTTACGGAAATAGTTTGACGACTCTCGGGAGTAACTTAGTTTTGAAACCGTATCGTTGGGATGCGATAGTGTGAAACTCCATACGGAAATACCAAATGGCAGTGTTTGCGTACACTTGTTGCCATATAACATAAACATTGGACTATAAGAAGAAATTTAGTCGTGATTTTTATAAATGTTCTTTGTTGAACTTGTTTTTCCTTTAAATGTCAGATTTGTATTATCATTCCATTAACGTTTTTAATTTCGATTTGTTTCTATACTTTGAGATTAATTTTTTACAAATTTTTATTTTTCTTGATTCAATTTATTTTCGTGTGATTTGATCGGGGATATTTATTAATAAATCCATCTTACCTCCTATGATTGTTTCTCATTCGTGTTATACCTCCATTTCCTGTCATTGTTTGATATTTTAGTGTAGAACTTCGACTTTTTATCCTGACCCAATCGACAACCAACCCACACTCTGCCCAACCCTGAGTTAGTCGGATGTTCATACAGGAATGGAGGCACCGTCCTAGAGGGTATTTACCCCTGGATACGGTACAGTACAGCCCCAGCATTTGCCTGGTGTGAACATGAGAAACTACGGAAAACCATCTTCAGTGCTGCCGACAGTGGGATTCGAACCCACTATCTCCCGGATGTGCGCTCTTAACCGCACGGCCAACTCGCCCGGTCCCTATTTTCAAGCCTCTCTCTCTCTCTCTCTCTCTCTCTCTTCCTTATGGCACAGTAGGCGGTCGAGCCCGTTGCTATACCTGGGGACGCTTAATCCTTACTTTCACTGTCCCCAAGTCCAGTCACCTCATACAGCAGCTGTATGTAGACAGCTGGGTCTGAACACAGGGCTCCGGGTCACTCGACACATAATAACTATTCGTTTGTTCGATTCCACAGACAGTCCAGTAATTCACACAGTCACATGCAGTGGACAAATAAACAGCTGAACAGTATTTAACAACAGGACAATACTCACAACAGCGAAAATTAACACAGGTCCATTTAACTCCACACTCGCCGAGCCTCAGCCCACAGAAATACACGTAAACACAGTACAGTCTTCCGTTCCGTCGTCTCCAGCCCACGCACTCACTGGTTTCTCCGACACCACAACAACCGTTCCTCGTTCAGACCTCTGTGGGATAATAGCGACAACCAAATCCTCTGTCGCCGTCAGCCCAGCCACCAAACCCTAATACACTGAGCCTCTCACTGACTTCACCACTGAGTCCAACGCTGACCGTGACTCCACCACGGAGCCCAACTGTGACTGACTGCCCGCGGCTAGCCTCCCTTTTTATAGCTCGGGTGACTTGAGCCAGAATTTACGCGAGGTGACTAGAGGCAGAACATTCCCGTTGAATCTTCAAGAAACTCACAGGTAAGCCGGCCGACGAGAACAATACACGGAAAGGCCGGCCCCACCCTACAAGCCCTAGATGCCAGGTCGTGAGAGTCAATAGCCCTTTCCTGGAAGTAACGAAATGGGCTACCATGGGGCTGGCACGCGTGAGGAATGTGTCCTGAAAGTTTTGTCTACCTTGTTGTTATACCTGGTATTGTGTGTTAGTAAAAATACTTTGCGAACAGCACGTTCCAATGCTGGTGGTGATTATTGTTTTAAGACAAAATACAACTGGGCAACGATCCTCTAAATATCCTCCTCATATAAACTCAGATCTAACGCACGGTGTTTGTTCTCTGCGCTACGGCAGCTGCCTCAGCCGAACTTACGTCGCGCGCGACCGCCCTACTTTAAGCGTGTATACAATCTTATATGAAATCTTGCTGGATGGGAAGAGTCGTCCTTCCTGGATTACCGAGATCAACAGCTGCAGTCGCTGAAGTGCGGCCAGTATTCAGTATTCGGGAGATAGTGTGTTCAAGCCCCACTGTCGGCTGCCCTGAATATGGTTTTCCGTGGTTTCCAATTTTCACACCAGGCAAATGCTGGGGCTGTACCTTAATTAAGGCCACGACCACTTCTTCCCTCTCCTCGTCTCTTCCTATCCCATCTTTACCATAAGAACTATCTGTGTCGGTGCGACGTAAAGCAGCTTGTAAATTTCCCTGGGCTATACAGTTATTGTATCTGGTAACCATATATTTTCCCTGACGCGAGTGAGTTCTGGCACTGTAATGTTTCTGATTTCATTTGTAATGTTTTCTCTCAGTTCCTAGAATGTGCGAGGATTTGTTCCATACACTTTTTTTTCAGATTATCCCACAATTAAAAATTACGCACTGATAGATATGGAGAACGAAGGTGAAATAGAACAGCACTGATCATTCTGTCTGCAAACACTTCCGGGATTGTAAAAAGGGAATCTTCTGCTTTATGAACAGGAGCTGAATCTTGTTGAAACCATCTACGCGATTTAAGTTCTTCCGTTAACTGACGGAAAACGGCGTCATAATCATCTTCGTACCTCTCTACATTTACTGCCATTTCGAAAAAATAGGCCCAATTATTCGTCTTGCACTAACAGCACACCAAACACCTATCTTCCTATCATAGTGAGGGACTTCATATACACCATTAGGATTTTCTTCACACCATTAGCGAGAGTTATAGCTCTTCACACAACTATTATGATGAAACCAGAAGTTTTACATACTAAAAATCGGTGTTGCAATGATAACTGCCTCATCATGTTAATAGCCGAGATTCTTTTTTTTTTTTTTTGCTATTGGCTTTTCGTCGCACCGACACAGATACGTCTTATGGCGACGATGGGACAGGAAAGGGCTAGGACTGGGGAGAAAGCGGCCGCTGCTTTAATTAAGGTACAGCCCCAGCATTTGCCTGGTGTGAAAATGGAAATCCACGGAAAACCATCTTCAGGGCTGCCGACAGTGGGGTTTCGAACCTACTATTTCCCGAATACTGCATACTGGCCGCACTTAAGCGACTGAAGCTATCGAGCTCGGTAACAGCCGAGATTCAGACTGGCGACTGATGCTTGCGAGGTCGAATACGTGCAGGCTGGTTGGAGGGTCAAGAACTATGCACGCACGTCCCATATTGCAGCTGCCGTAGCGCAGAGTACAAATACCGTGCGTTCGGTCTGAGTTTATATGAGAGACCCTGTATTAACATTAATCACAATAAAGTGGAAGAGTTCCGACACTTCGGAAAATGAAGGTATCGGAAAAAGAAAGGCAAGGGTCACGAAGAGTATGAAAATGAAGGATTCGCCAGGCCTCGTAAAGCTAATACCGTCGTGGTCGGAAGAGCGGAAGATTTGACCAAAGGAGGTCGAAAAGGAAAGACGAAGGTAAGGAGTCTGACGTAAGTAGAAACAATGCCAGACTCAGCTAGGAAAACAGTGGTTGTCATCCCACGTTCCTAAGTACAAAGCCCATGATCCCCTTTTCGTCACCTTTTATGAGGGACAGAGGATACAGCTATTGTTATCCTACCGCCTCCACCCGCAGGAGGGTAAAATAGATCGAATTCTTATATCAGAAACTAAATCCTCGCAGTCAGATGCGATTGTCGAACCCAGTTGAATCCAGAAGAGCGATGTATTCTGTACTTTGGTGACCTCTCTGACTCTGTGTTCCAGCGAGGTACAACACACGCGCGCGGTACGTTTCGCCATCATACCTATTATCTGGGAGATGAAATCACAATGGGCAGGGAGTGCTTTCAGACCACACAACTTGCCGCAGAAGGAATCGAAACCCAGCTGGCTGTTAAATTACGCATGCACGGCACGTAGACATGACTCGGTCACGACTCAAATACCTGTCAAATGAATATTACAGCACGCAGAGGATCTATTATGATGCTCTTCAGGAAACTGGAGTACTGTAGATTCTTACAGTGTCCGCCACTTGTTGGAGTCGATTACTCTCGGTTCTGAAAGCGGAGCGCACATGGCCGTAATCAGCGCAGCACGCTTAGAATATTTGTGTTATTTACTGTGAGTAGACGACGGATTTGTATGCACTAACAGGTTAGAATGCAAACTAATTTTGTTATTAGGAAGTGTCGACTAGCCCGTTCTCCCGCGCTGTAGGGAGAGTAACATAAATTCTAGGGGATACGATGGGCCGTACCCCTAAATTTCATGCAAAGCTCATAGCATAAATGTTGTGCAGGCAGTTGTGTATACTTGCTACTCACTTCAATATGTTTGCATTCTATCCTATTACTGCCAAAAACATCCGAAGTCTAACGATGAGACCTGCAAGGGACCACATGCCAATTTCAATTCGTCCTTCCTTCTTGTTCCCTCTTTCGTTTTCTTCAGTATTCCTTCATTATTACACTATGCTTTATTCTTCTCTCCTCAGACCATTTTGGATCAGGTTTCGTTTACATTCTTCCTTGGAATTCTTCCATTCTTGAAACTTAATTTTTAAAAGTCTCTTTCGATAGTTTCCTTTTCTCTTATTTTATTTCTTTCTAAATCTCTCTTGACCTATAGTATCCACTTTTTCTCCCAAAGGTACTTGAACAATTGTTTTTTTTTCAATCTATAATCATTCATTCTATAGATATGCAAGAAAATAGCAATTTCCTTTTCTTCTTTTCTATTATATTTTCTTTGATCTGGTTTATTTCCATATTACTTCTTAATTTAAATTTTCCTGTTGTTTACACTGGACCTACGATTTTTCTCATGATTCTTATTTCCAGTACTTTCGATTATTCTAAACTATACCTCAAAACTAGACATACGATAATACAACTAGATTTTTAGACAAGCATTTCACGTTGTAAAAATCCTTTAAGGATGCCATACGCTGTTTCAGTCTTATGTAACATTTCTTCTACAGCAGAATATTTTAAACTATTTTCTTGAAATATTTCTCCCAGGTATATGAATTTCTTTACTTTCTCTATTCGACCAATATCTATGGTCAAAAAGTTTGGTGCATGTTTTATGTTTGCAATATATTTGCCTTTTATGTTTGCAATACATTTGCCTTTTCGTCAGAGATTGTCAAACCTGTTTTGTTGGTATTTCATCCAAGAGATTGATTAGTGTTCTTGCATCTGTAAGACTCACTGAAAGTGTATCAAAATCGTTATTATTATTATTATTATTTTTATTATTACGATCAAATTATTTTCTCGTATACTCCTTAAAATAAATACATACCGCGAATCTGGGGGGGGGGGGGGGTGGCAAGAGAGATTTCGGCGACAAAAGCCTGGATTCAATTACAAACCTCTCCGCAGTGTTAATATGGAGTGAGTGCATATGCCGCTGTTGACTGTGATTCGTCCGTCAGATGGAGATGTTAAGCCTTGAGCAGACTCCTTAGTGCTATTCGACTAAAGTAGTCTATGTGCCGGCACGGGGTTTCACTCTCCCCTTCCCCCTATCATATATAGCGTCATCTCACTCCATACCCTATAGGACAAGTTCTAGACATACACACACACATTATAGCTCGGGGCAAAATATGTATGCGACGTAAGTGATCGGAAATGGCCGGACAAACAACTTTTGTTATATGCAGCATCTAAGATAAAACATAGTTTCCGAGATATTTGGAAGTGTGTGACGAATAATCTCGAATATTTTCGTTATTCGGTCACTCCATATAAGGTTTGTGCTGGACAAAGCGGAGGTGGGATAGGTTTTCTCCGAGTACTCCGGTTTTGTCTGTCATCTTTCATTCCAGCAACACTCTCCAATATCATTTTATTTCATCAGTCATTAATCATTGCCCCAGACGTGTGCGACAGGTTTCAGCAGCCGGCACATTTCCTATCCTCGCCGCCAGATAGGGGCTGTATTCGTTCCATTCCTGACCCGCTCGAATGACTGGAAACGGGCTGTGGATTTTCCTTTTAATTTAATTTTCGATATTATTCCTCGCACGGCAAAAACGCATGAGGCAAAACATGCAAGATTATATCTTACATAACGTCTATTGTATACAGGCTTCATACGCGTAATGCTAATAGAGGAATGTAGCCCTACCTGTTTTGGCCCACTTGATTTATTATTTGAATTCGTTTTACGTCGCACCGACACAGAGATTTTATGACGACGATGGGATAGGAAAGGGCTAGGAGCGACCGTGGCTTTAATTAGGGTACAGCCCGAGCATTTTCCTGGTGTGAAAATGGGAAGCCACGGAGAAACATTTTCAGGACTGCCGACAGTGAGATTCGAACCTACTATCTCCCGGATGCAAGCTCACAGGTGCGCGCCTCTAGCCACACGGCCAACTCGACCGTGGCCCACTTGATATTGCTATTATTGTTATTATTATTATTCTCTTCTTTTTCTTTCTTGGCATATTCCCGTCAAGATGCTGGGTCCGTCACAAGTCTTCTTGAGGTCCACTTCGACCGGTGTATGGCATCACCAGTTTAGACGCCCACATGCCTCATATCCTCACGTAATCAGTCCATCCAGAGTTTTATTGACCTTCCTCTTGGTCTCCGTCCATCAGGGTTAAGTGCGAGAGCTTGCTACGCAATGGCTTTTGTATCAGCTCTGCCCACGTGCCCATACTAGCGGAGTCTTGCCTCTCGCATCACGTTCTGTATCGGGGTGACTATGAAAGAGCCTCGGATGGCTTCATTACTACTGTGGTCAAGCCGCGCGACTTCCAGTGACCATCTTAGCATCTTCATTTCCATGTTATGAAGCCTTTGCTCGTGTCTGGTAGTCGACGGCCAACAATCCGCCCCATAAAGAGCTATTGGGCTATTGGGCGGACAGCAATGCGCTATATCTTTGACGTTATATGCAGAGATATCTTCCTGCCACTGAGGACGCTTGTAACGTGCTGCCATTTAAGCCAGGCAGCGTTTACTCGAGTTCGAATATCCTGGAGCGTGCCATCATCTGCTGACAGGCGAGAACCAAGATATCTGAATTCGCAGGACTTCGTAAGAGGAATTCAACTCGCCAGAATTGTGCCATCTCTCTGGGTGCCACATTCCATGGTTACAGACTTAGAAAGGTTGATTGCCGTCCGAATATATCCAGCCTTTCTTTCCACTGGTTGATAAGTTCTTGAAGTCTGTTTCGGAAGTCACTAGCCAGCAAACTACCATCAGCGTAAATAAGAGACATGGCCGAGGTTTCTGTATATCTGCAGTCACAGAGTCCATGCAGAGAAAGAATAGCAACGGTGATAAAGCTGAACCATGATGAACGCCAACTCGGTTGCTAAAAGGCTGAGTAATACCGGCAGCGCAGCGAACAGAACTGGTGGTGTCGTTTTAAAGGAGTCAATAACAGCCTCTAGAACACCAGGGAAATGAAACGAGTACCAGATCATTTCATGTGGGATCCAGTCGAATACCTTTTCCAAGTCCAGAAACACCTTGTGAACTGCTCTTCTGTCCTCTAAATGCCTCTGTATCAGCAGGCGATCAACATGGATTGCATCAGTTGTTCCACAGCCCTTCACAAAGCCCCACTAGTTTGGTGAGAGGGGCCGATGACCTTCGATGTTAGGCCCCTTAAAACAACAAGCATCATCATCATCAAGTTTGGTGAGATGGTAACAACGCTACGAATTCCGGCATCAGTCTCACGTTCAAGGATCTTCATCGTGTGGCATAGGAGATGCATAACATGGTAAATGGTACAAGCAATAACATCACTTTTGCCTTTCCAGATGAATACTGCAATGCTGATCTGTCAGATGGAAGATATGTCACTTTTCTCAAGACACTCGTTGATCCCTTCCAGGAATACGGCTGTTTCATGTCCCAACTACTTTCAGATTTCTTCCGGGATGTCATCTGGTCCAGTTGCCTTACCAGGTTTCTTGACAGCGGAGCGAGATATCGAATTGGCGGGCTGAGAAGCTCGGACGGCCTCCTGAGCCCGACTTGGCAGGTTCGATCCTGGATCAGAACGGAGGTATTTGAAGGTGCTTAAATACGTCAGCCTCGTGTCAGTAGATTCAACGGCACGTTATAGAACTTCTGGGAGACAAGATTTCGCTCCCTCAGCGTCTTCGAAAACAGTATAAATGTAGTTAATGGGACTTAAAGAGGTAACATTCTTAATTTCAAAGTATTTATCAGTATGACCAACCCTCTAACGCTCATATACCTGGTTTACGTTGTTTCTGATCATCCTGTATAGGGTTGGCGTAAGGGAAGGCATCAACACATAAAACTCGGTGAAAACCATACAATGTTCTGACCGCAAGTTAATGAGGAAATAGTCACGAAAGAAGAAAATATATTTCTTGAGGAATTCTTCTAGTTTATGTCTAGCCTTAATTGTAGGTCGGTGAAGGTTGCAGATTCTCACTCTGTCTGCATGTACCTGTTCTAGTTCAGTCGTGATACCGCCCACCGCTAGGCAGGACGAGTGACCAACTGGCTATTGTTACACTCGTCCTGCCACACCCGGAACACTCTCCTTTAAATTGAGATACAGTACCTGCAAATCTCAAGAAAGGACACGGTTATAATATGACCACTTCGCTATGGTGTGGGCTTTTCTATCGGTGAGAGTCAGGAAAGAAAGGCGCAGCTTTGGTCTAGAGCAGAGGTTCTCAAAGTATTATGAGACTGTGCCCTCACTCATGGCTAAAAGTTCAATGTACTCCCACGAAAAATCCCTAAATGATAGGTTAAAAATATGAGTACCTAACGAATGATTAAGGCATTTTAAATTTATTATAAACCAGATTGTGAAATTAAATATATTTTATAACACATCGCACGAAATTAAGAGTTTGTATCTGTATCGGGTATAATACAATGATAATGAAGTAACACACGATACCCGGTTTATATGAAAATTTCACAAAACCCTAGATTTTAGTCTCAATATTAAATTGATAAATGCCGGGCAGATTGGCTCAGACGTTTGAGACGCTGGCCTTCTGGCCCCATCTTGACAGGCTCGATCCTTGCTCAGTCTGGTGGTATTTGAAGGTGCTCAAATACGTCAGCCTCGTGTCGGTAGATTTACTGGCAGGTAAAAGAACTTCTGCAGGACTAAATTCCGGCACTTTTGCGTCTCTGAAAACCTTAAATTAGTTAATGGGACGTAAAGCAAATAAAATTATTGTTCATTTAAATTAATAAATAAGGATGAGCAATTTTCGATCCTAATTCTGGAATTCAGCTATTGCGAACCATCAAACGTTCAATGGGGTGAGTGCGCCTGCATGGCGTGACAGCTTTCTGATGTGTCGTAGTCCAGGTGAAACTTTCAAACGAAGCGGGGCTCCATATATGCATATTAAACATTCTTATTTATTTCCAGATTTCAAATTTCCATCATTTTTTCCCTGAAGGCTGCTCGTGTACTCCTCTGAAAGTGTCAGGCGTACCCTTAGTGGTACACGTGCCTCAGTTTGAGAACCCTGGTCTGGAGATTAGCATATTAGCTCTCCAACTAGTCGTTATGCAATTAGATCCACTTATGGAATGAAAGATTACGAACCTGCATAACTACATCCGTCCCTCGGATGGAGACGTTAAGCCTTCAGCACACCCGTTAAAATAGTTTGACAGGGTAGGCTATGTGCAGACACTTCATTATTATCATTATCTCACAGACACACGGTCAGGTTGCCCACGGTTGATATTCTTGTGCTTCTCTACAGGTTAACAACCGGCAACTCAAACGGCAGCCTAGAAGCGAGTGGGATGGGAAGAGGAGGAAGCTGAGTTGCCATTTTTCTTCCTGCAGCGCAGCTATAGTCCTAGTACTGAAAGAAGCGTTATGACAGCTAACGCAGGAGGGACGGGCCACTGAAGACAGATATAATTGTATGGTTTATTTTAACTGGAAAAGTTAGGGATACGTGTCCCTGTATTATATTTATGAAATACATAAGTAACTTAAAATACTGAATAAATGAAAAAAGAGACTCAAACAAATTACTATGCTACTATGTTGTCCTACTATACAATATATATTATGATACACAATATAAATCAACATTTTGCTTCGTGAGTACAATATTATAATACGTATGAAGAAATTAGAATACAATGAACTACAATAAATAATAATAATAATAATAATAATAATAATAATAATAATAATAATAATAATAATAATAATAATAATAATAATAGCAGTATAGTAACGCTACTATACTGGTGCGACTTGAGTCAAAGAGTGTTCCACCCTAGTTTACTCAAGGTGTCATTGGCGTAGCACAAAGCAGGGAACATCAAAGCCGTAGCGCATGGTAACATTCAGAGACCTACTATAGGCTATTATTCCTACTAGGAATTCCAAACAATTTTTCCGATTGAGAGTCCCTGGGCTTGATATTTTCATTACCTTCCTCCTTTATTTAGGATATTTATTTATTTATTTATTTATTTATTTATTTATTTATTTGTTTATTTATTTGAACATCTGTCGTGGTTATACTGTATTTGGCGGAGAGAAGATACCTTCCACAACGTCCGCCGTACAGACACGCCAAGTTATCTGGAAACGGATCTTAAATACTTGTCATCCCCGAACAGTATACCTACAAGGTCAGAAACCTCTTCCCTGCTCAGCTTCCCAATTTGCAGCACGACTGATTACGGCAACTCATTCATACTTGCAACCATAGGCTACATGAATTTCCTTTCGGCTGTAATTAATTAGAGACATACCTAGTAGAAATTTATTTTTAAAAAAGATCTAACAATGGTACATAGACTTAAGAAAATAGTATTTAATGTTTCATATAGTAACTCTCAGAAATTTACCTTTTGTTTATAACTGTTATTTAAGTTTAATTTCATAATTAATTGTATGCAATTAGGAATCTTAATACTCTGTAGTTTGTACAATGCAGCACACATAAGATGGTTTGGCATAACAGCAGGCTTCACAGTCTGAGCCATGACGTATAAAATAAGTCAATAAATAATAAATACCAATAATATTATTTATTTATTTATTTATTTATTTATTTATTTATTTATTTATTTATTTATTTATTTATTTATTTTCTGGAGCCATTAAGCACCACATTAATGCTCGTTATATTTGGCATTGAACGTTCCTTTTTTCTGACCCAGAATTCCCTCATTCTTTCTGAGTGGGCCTGCTTGCGTTCCTCTCTCTCAGGAACATCGTGTCTTCGGTTGTTCGTCTCGGTTTAGCTCGTTCGTCACTATCATTTTTCGGAAGAGATCTCTGTCAATGGCGTCTTCCGTTTTGATTTGCAGCATTTGAAGGTCTTCTTTGGTGTTTATAAACCAATGCGTCGTAGTTTTAGGTTTCAAATTTTAAAAAAAGAAAGATGTGTTTGGCCGAGCTGTTTCCGTCCATTCATTTGGGGTAACCGTAAAACTACGCCCGTCTTTCGCGGATTTTTGTCTGTAATTTTCTCCATTTTGTTAGGCTTCCTTGTTGGATCTTTTTTTCGTTGGGTACCATTCTTAAAATTGTATCCCACAACTCCCCTAATCACTTTGCGTTGCTTTTTCTCCAGTTCTTCGAGGAGTCCTTCATTGGCACTTAGGGACAGGGTTTCGACTGCATACACAACTACTGGCGTCAGAATGGTTTCATAGTGACGTATCTTAGTGTTTTGGGAAAGGCATTTACTGTTTCGATCATGCGTGACGTTTGGTAAGCTATTTCAAGTTTGCGCATTCGTTCCCTAAGTAATTCCTTATCCAGTCCATTTTTCATTACGACCTCACCCAGGTACTTACATTTTTCTACTCGGCTGATGTCCCCGTATTTCGTAAATCCACAGCCTCCTGTTTAGGCTATGTCTTATGGCTGGTGGTCATGTGAAATAAACAGCGCTGATGGATGGCCATGGCCGAGAGATATATTCAGGATCATTTCATTTTCGCAAAGTGAAAAGTGCTTTCTTTTATTTTTCATGCTGCCTTTCTTGTGCAATCAATGGGTCAGGGCCGTGTTCTAATATTCGCGTAGGGTTTCCTCAATCCAGATTTTTTCTACTTGCTATACAAGATTTCAAGTGATTATTCAGGGACATACTTTCATGCTGGAGCTTTTTATGGCAAGTTATTGGAGGTCGCCAGACTGAGTTCCAAAAACGGAATAAGTGCTGGCTGTCTGAAACACAACGTCGTCCAAAGCTAAATCTATAAAAAGACTTGGGACTACAAGTGATCCTAATATCTCTTATCGGGAAACTTTAGTGTCTCATAAAATTACCAAAATAATAAGGTTAAGGTAACTCACTCACCAATGAATACTCCTTGGTGGTCTGAAGGGTTATTAAACCTTAGAGTAAAACCTGGTAGGATTTTTCTTAATAAAGCTGAGAGGACAGGCGACTGGGGCACCTATGAGAGTGCCCTCACTAGTTACAATATTGCCGTAAGGAAAGCCAAACGACATTCATGGAAGAAGTTATGTCAGGATACAGAGAACATATCCACCAGTGTAAGACTTATGAAACTAATGTCACATTAAGAGCTCTCTGATGTAAGCTAGAAAAGCAGCTCTAAACAAATTGTTTTCAATTGAGTCTCAGTAGTAGTTGATGACTCTCTGTTAGAACAGGAGCTACCCTACCTGTGTTGTAAGAACAGAAAAACCAGGGAGGACTGGCAATCTGTGAGAGAGCTTGTAAATCAAATTAAAATACGATGGCCAATTAATCTATTTGAGCCGGGCTGAGTGGCTCAGACGGTTAAGGCGCTGGCCTTCTAACCCCAACTTGGCAGGTTCGATCCTGGCTCAGTCCGGTGGTATTTGAAGGTGCTCAAATACGACAGCCCCGTGTCGGTAGATTTACTGGCACGTAAAAGAACTCCTGCAGGACTAAATTCCGGCACCTCGGCGTCTCCGAAGACCTTAAAAAGTAGTTAGTGGGACGTAAAGCAAATAACATTATTATTAATCTATTTGAACAATATAAAACTACAGGCCCAGACCTAATAATGTCTGCTCTTCTGCGGAAGGGAATTGATGTAATTTCATCAATAATCTGTAAAAATCTCAGAGCATGATTGGCCTTCGGCAATATATCTCTGGCATGGAGGGAAGTCAGAGCAAACCTCATTTCGAAGCTAGAGCGTCCTGGTTACACTTAAGTTAAATATTGTCGAGCAATACGTCTCTCGTCTTTCTTAACTAAATCGCTCGAGAGATTGAGAGATAGGCATATGAGACACTATGTTCTGGAAAGGTTTCCTCTATAGAGGTATCAATTTGCTTATCAACCAGGTAAACCTACACACACAGCACTCTATATCCTGGGTAGTATTCTTATATAGTGTATATTTCAGAGTCATTTAAGAGGTCGTAGCAGTGTTTACAATAACAGGGGCGTAACAAATGTGATACGGGTCCACCTGCCAAAATAAAAATTCGGGCCCCTAAAATAAAATATAAAACTTACTCTAAATTTAATTACATCAGGTAGAAGTAATGCAGTATACTGCCAAGTTATATGAACATGTGGATATGGCCCTGTTTACGGCCAGATGCCCTTCCTGACGCCAACCCTATAATGGAGGGATGTAATCACTATTGCGGGTTTCTGTGGTGGTTAGTAGTGTAGTGTGTTGTCTGAATGTGAAGAGGAGAGTGTTGGGACGGACACAAACACCCAGTCCTCGAGCCAGAAGAATTAATCAGAAGCGATTAAAATCTCCGACCCGGCCGGGAATCGAACCCGGGACCCTCTGAACCGAAGACCAGTGCGCTGACCATTCAGCCGACGAGTCGGACAAAGGGATTATTCATTATTGTAAGATCATTAAATTATGTTTAGTAGGTTTTACACTGTCTGGCAAAGATACCCCAGAAGGAGTGGTCCAATCTTATCCCGTTTTGGTATACATGCATACCATTGATGTGAGAGTAAATGATTAGATTTACAAGGAACTGTAATGTGTAGAACGCCCACCAGAGTGTATTCGTGATGGCACGGTCCTGTTGTTGGTAAGTTGTTACCAGTCCACTGCTGTGAGTAAGACAGTAAAGCAAGACGTGCAGAGAGGACTACGTACAGTACGAAGTAGCAGGCGCGTTAGACAGCCTATCCCCCAATTGAGAGCATTTGACAGAAGCCGTATTGTGGAACTGCATGAGGCTGGTTGGTCGTAGCATGCAATTTCCAGGCATGTGGCCCATTCAGATGTTACAGTGGCCCGATGTTGGACTCAGTGGGTACGTGAGGGCACCCAATCACGTCGTGCAGGTTCGGGTCGACCAAGAACCACCTCCAGGGAGGACCGTCGTATGGTGCGCCAAGCATTGTGGGATTCCATAACTTCTGCACCCTCCAACCGCGATCATGTACTGGAGACTACAACATCCTGTGAGTTCCCCCACCATGTCTCGACGACTCGCATCTGCCGGATTGAGGTTCCACCGCGCCATGCTTCGGTTGCCATTGACACCAGAACACCAACCCCTGCCCCTGCCCGGGAGGCATGGACAGAGGACGACTGGCGTCACATCATATTCAGTGATGGGTCCCACTTCTCCATAACCTCCGATGACCATCGTGTGCGGGTTTGGTGGCGTCGAGGGCAGAGGGAAGATCCTACCCATATTGTGGAAAGACACACAGGCGTAATCTCTGGCATTATGGTGTGGGGACCCATATGATATGCGTTCAAGTCACCTCTAATAGTGCTTCGGCAGAATTTGACGGCACAGCGATACGTCATAGACATTCTGCGTCCGCACGTCCTAAGTCTTATGGCACGCACCCTGTGACAGTGTTCCAACAAGACAATGCACGTGTGTCTATGGACTGCCTAGAGCATGTTGAGGTCCTCCCGTGGCCAGCAAGATCCCCGGACCTCTTCATCATTGAACACATGTGGGATGGCATTGGAAGGAGACCCCGTCGTAATACCAACGTGCGCGATCTGGAGAGACAGCTGCAACAACTGTGGACGAACTTGCGTCAGAAATGGATCCAAAGGCTGTTTGACACCATTCCGAACCGCCAGGGGGGCGGGAGGCGACACTCTACTGACCTGGCGCCAACGTTCCACCTGTAACTGCCAACGACCTTGTCTCTTTCATCCCGTATTGTAATCAGTTCAGTAAAGGCATGTCTTTCAACATAAGCAGTTTCATTCACTTTCAACCAATCATTCTGGGTGCTTAAGTTTTTTGATTGCCTCCAGTGTTTAAAGGCCAAGCTGCTGATCTACCAACCACGCACCACTTAGATCTTCGCGCTTAAATTAAGTTGGTTTCATCTTCCAGTAACTAAAGAACTACACTCTGTATTCGATTACAACCCAAAAGTGTACGAACGAAATAAAATCAAAAACTGTTCAAATAAAGTTTGAAAAATATCAAACCGTGCAATTGATAAGTTTATTATTAACTTCGCGCAGAGAACTTGTTCGAAACTGAGTTGACTGATTGTTATTACACTGATATTACATATCGTTGTCCAATAAATGAGTGACAACAGTTAAATGTTCAGCAGAGTGTGTGCATAATACGATCCCAGGTGCATTGCATGTAGCAAGAAAGCATAATTTTGTAACCAAAATATGATATTACTGTAATTATTATTAAGTCCGCCTCATTGGTGTAGTGGTTAATGTCATTAGCTGCCACCCCCAGAGGCCCGGGTTCGATTCCTGGGTGTGCCACGAAGTTTGAATAGCGGTACAAGGGTTGGAGAGGGGTCTATTCAGCCGTAGGAGGTCAACTGAGTAAAGGGGGGTTCGATTCCCACCTCAGCCATCTTCGAAGTGGTTTTCCGTGGTTTCCCACTTCTTCTCCAGACAAATTCCGGGATGGTACGTAACTTAAGGCCACGGCCGCTTCCTTGTCTAACCCTTCAAAACTCCCCATCCCCCTGCAACTCCCCTGTTCAGCACAGCAGGTGAGGCCACCTGTTCGACGTACTGGTCCTCCTCCCCAGTTGAATACATCCGACTCAAACATTTACACTCCAAGACACTGCCCTTGAGGCCTTGGGCGGTACACTGATTACATAAATAAATAAATAAATAAATAAATAAATAAATAAATAAATAAATAAATAAATAAATAAATAAATAAATAAATAAATAAATAAATAAATAAATAAATAAATAAATAAATAAATAAATAAATAATAGTAAATACGCGATTTTCTACCGAGTTAACGGGGGCGGAATTTCAAAGTACACCAAGTCAAGACTAGCGTACGAACTCGCGAGAGAAACATTTCTAATAGAGGACCTGAGATGGAAATTCAATCTGCCCTGTACAGAGAACTGGAGGAAACTGCGGTTAGAGAGGGAGAAGAAAAAGAAGGAGATATGGCCAGAGTTCTACTCTTCAGAGGCCATGATGAACAGAGCATGGACCGGCACAAACCAGGAGCTGAGACATTTTGTAAATTCCATGGCAGTCCATGGCTACCATAACAAAATCTGTAGGTCGAAGACATACCACGACCCGGACTCTATGTGCATATGTGAACTCTGTGATAAACATTGTGACCGATATCACGTACTGTCGTGTAAAAATCTTGTGAAATCAATCACAGACCTCTGTATTGATTAATTATCCTAATACTGCACAACTTGTGCGCAATAAAGTTTATATATAAAATTAGACTTAGCCCTATTTCTCGGCCGAATGCCATTCCTGACGCCAACCCTATGTAGAGATGTACTTCTGCGGTGTTTGTAATGTGATGTGTTGTGTGTTTATGAAGACAGCAGTTTTGAGACAAACACACACTACCCGAATCAGAAGAATTTATGAGACGCGGTTAAAATCCCTGATCCGGCCGGTAATCGAATCCGGGACCCTCTGAATAAAAGTTCTCGATGCTGGCCGTTCAGCCAAAGAGCCAGACTTGCCTTATTAGGCACTACATGTTGTTAATATGTGTGGATGGAATTCTGCAAGCACTCTACTGCTAGTAGGAACTGAAAGAATCAACATAATTTATACATTCTAGAATTGTTTGTGATATAAACAAGAGTTGTTTTTCTCGGCTACAAAATGAATTACAGTAGTTGGGACACTTTACAGTACCAATTACCTCAAAGCAGCGTCCTGCTCTTCTTGCATGGAGACTGTGGGGTAGTGCAACTCTGTGGAGATAATGTCTGTCTTCCCAGAGGATTTGAAAAGGAAAACATATTTTCTACTCGACCGTTGTCTGGCTCCGTGACTTACTGGTTAGTATACTGGCCTCTGATACGAGGGGTCCAGGGTTCGACTCCATGCACCAGGTTGGTTTTACGTGATACTAACTACATTTTTATGGTTTTCGGAGATGGAATCTTGTCCCGCAGAAGCACTTTTACGTGACAGTAAATCTACCGACACTAGGCTGACGTGTTTGAGCACCCTCAAATACCACTGGATCAAATCTGCCAAGTTGAGGTCAGAAGACCAGCGCTTTACTGTCCGGGCCTCTCAACCGGCCTGGCGTTGATAAGAAACTGTATGTTATTGTTAGTAAAGGATGGTGTAGTGTGTGCTTTATAAGTTGCAGGCATTTCTGGTTTCAGTTCTTTTTCTTCTTAATCTGTTTACCCTCCAGGAATGCTTTTTTCCTCGGACTCAGCGAGGGATCCCACCTCTACCACCTCAAGGACAGTGTCCTGGAGCGTGAGACGTTGGGTCGGGGGATACAACTGGGGAGAATGACCAGTACCTCGCTCAGGCAGTCTCACCTGTTATGCGGAACAGGGGCCTTGCGGGGGGATGGGAAGTTTGGAAGGGATAGACAAGGAAGAGGGAAGGAAGCGGCCGTGGCCTTAAGTTAGGTACCGTCCCGGCATTTGCCTGGAGGAGAAGTGGGAAACCACGGAAAACCACTTTCAGGATGGCTGAAGTGGGAATCGAATCCACCTCTACTCATTTGACCTCCCGAGGCTGAGTGGACCCCGTTCCAGCCCTCGTACCACTTTTTAAATTTCGTGGTAGAGCCGGGAATCGAACTGGGGCTTCCGGGAGTGGCAGCTGATTACACTAACCACTACACCACAGAGGCGGACGGTTTCAGTTCTTACGAATTTTAATTTTCGGATCCACCTTTCAATATCTCTCCGACTAACACTCAATTTTGAAAGATAAGGTCCATTTTAAGCAATACGGGAAGTTCCAAAAACTAACGTCAACTTAAAAAAAACAAGACTAGTTTTACCAAAAATAATTTAACAAGGACAGAAGAAGAAGATTTTTTTGGTATTGGCTTTACGTCGCACCGACACAGATAGGTCTTACGGCGACGATGAGACAGGAAAGGGCTAGGAACGGGAAGGAAGCGGCCGTGGCCTTAATTAAGGTGCCTGGTGTGAAAATAGGAAACCACAGAAAACCATCTTCAGGGCTGCCGACGGTGGGGTTCGAACCCACTATCTCCCGAATACTGGATACTGCCGCACTTAAGCGACTGCAGCTATCGAGCTCGGTAGAATAAGATTTTATAACAGACACTTTACTGAGCGTTTTCTAAATAATGTTTTCATCTACTCATGATACTTGTAATTTTATTCATTTATTCATAGATTTTAAAATGTTTCCAATGTTTTTGTTAATTGTATTTCGCCGATGATAACCACAACAGGTACCAAACAAAGTACGACTAAGCTTATCCCTTAAATTGTGAGTGTCAGACTATGAAGTATTGAAAGGTGGACCCGAAAATTAAAAATTTGTAAGAATTGAAACCGACCGCCTCAGTGGTGTAGTTGGTAGTGTGATTAGCTTCCACCCCAGGATGACCAGGTTCGATACCCGGCTCTGTCATGAAATTTAAAAAGTGCTACGAGGGCTGGAACGGATTCTACTCAGCCTCGGGAAGTCAACTGAGTAGAGGTGTTCGATTCCCTCCTCAGCCATCCTCGAAGTGTTTTTTTGTGGTTTTCCACTTATCCTCCAGGCAAATGCCGGGATGATACCTAACTTATGACCATGGCCGCTTTCTTCCCTCTTCCTTGTCTATGAATTCCAATCTTCCCATCCCCTACAAGGTCCCTGTTCAGCATAGCAATTGAGGTCGCCTGGGCATTTGTATTCCCCGACCGAGTCTGACGCTCCAGGTCACTGCCCTTGAGGCGGTAGAGGAGGGATCCCTCGCTGAGTCCGAGGGAAAAACCAACCCTGGAGTGTAAACAGATTTTTTATTATTATTATTATTATTATTATTATTATTATTATTATTATTGCTATTATTATTATTATGCCCTGCAGGAGTACGTTTACGTGCCAGGAAATCTACTGACACGAGGCTGACGTATTGGAACACCTCCTAATAAAATCGGACTGAGGCATGATCGAACCTGGCATGTTGAGCTCAGAAGGCCAGCTGTCTACGGTCTGAGCTATTCAGCCCGGCTGCCGTGTATAGGAATCTGCGAGGTATTGTAGTGGAGAATAGTGCAGTGTGTGCTGTATGAATTGCAGGGATTTTGGGGACAGTATAAAGAAAGCCCAGTCCTCAAACCACGGTTAAAATCTTCCACCCGGCTAGGATTCGAACGCAGGCCTTTTGAAGTGAAGAGCACTACGCTGACCATTCAGCTAAAGAGCCGGACTCATTTATAAAGGTACCACCTACCACGTCTTTTAAGGCCAGGCCCTAAGCTAATCCTAGTTCAGAGGAGCAGATTTTCAATAAAGAGATAAGGTTTCAATGACTACTGTAGTCTCAAGCCTCTACACGAAAAGATGAGAATAAGTGCAGCATACCAAGTATACTAGTACTGTAAAATTATGCAAAAATAATTACAGAATTTTTTAATTTGCAACCTTATATAGCCTATTTTTATCTTCGATCTAGGGACATTTCATCGTACGAAGTCTGTAGCATGTGCTGTGTCGTGACCCTGTGTGATGAGGCAAGGACCACCTGGGTGGTTTATGAAGTCTGAACGTGGTCGCTCCCAGAAATTACGTCACGGGTAGACCACCCGAAGTTTAATAGCACTGTGTCAATGGACGGTCTCATTACCAGCGGAAATGTTGCGTAAATCTGTCTTGAGCCAAATGAAGTCCACAATGGTAATTTATATTACTTCCGAGTTGAGAGTTTCGCTAGGAACTTAGGTCACGAACCTAATCCAAGCATGCCTTAGGCCATAGAACACATAAACGCGGGTCGAGATAAATACTTACATTAAGCCCAATAATAATGTTACTTGTTATGTCCCACTAACTGCTTTTACGGTTTTCGAAGACGCTGAGCTACCGGAATTTGGTCCCGCAGGAGTTCTTTTATGTGCCAATAAATCTACCAACACGAGGCATACATATCTGAGTGCCTTCAAATACCACCGGACTGAGCCAGTATCAGACCTCAAGGGTGGATGTCTGTGTTCGTCTTAATATATATATATATTCACTCACATGCGTCACATGACAGTGCAAACCACAACAGAGAAACATCCCATCACATAGGGCAGGTCATCCGGCCGTAAAAATGGGCTGTATCTTTACCACATGTCGACCTCACGTAATTAGGAGGAGTTCAGAAAGAAGGAGAAGAAGAAGAAGAAGAAGAAGAAGAACAAGAACAAGAACGCCACTGGACGGTCTAGGGGAGGGGCGGGCCACTTAGAATGTGACGCCTTCTCTCTGGCCAGAAGGTGTGGCGTTTTTTTTATTTGATGGAGTTAGGAGATTAGCAAACATGGAAATTCCGTTATCTCTTGCTCAGTTCACCTTGACAGAGCCAGTAACAGTCCCTTCCCCATTCACCACCAAGGAATTTAAACAGAATGGTTAGACTCTTAGTACTACAGTGAACCCTATTATTCTTAATGCGAACTGCAGTGAAGGTGTAAAATTAAGAAATGATGTGAAAGAGTTCGGCGAAGTGACCTTTAGTACCGAGGGAACAATTATCTCTTGAAAAGCGTGTGAAATTAAGGCAGCAACAGAAAAGCGATTTTATGTGAATGAGTATTGAAAGATTTAACGTACCAAAACTCACTGACAATTTGCATGATTTAATGTGTCTGCAGTATTATTGCTCATCTTTTTTTTTTTTTTGGTCTACGTCGCACGGAGACAGATAAGTCTTAGGGCGACGATGGGTAGGAAAAGCCTAGGAGTGGGAATGAAGCAGCCGTGCCCTTAATTAAGGTACAGCCGCAGCATTTGCCTGGTGTGAAAATGGAAAATCATATAAAACCATCTTCAGAGTTGTCGAAAGTGGGATTCAAACCCACTATCTCCCGGATACAAGCTCACAGCTGCGCGGCCATTTTTCATCACTTTGTTTTTTTGGTACATAATGCTTTTAATGTTTGTAATACTTTAATTCTTGCTACCTACCCCTAAATTACAGAAGTAATATTTTACCTTCTTAGGTAATATTTAACTACCTTTTAGGGTATACTTGCTTGCATAACTTGTACTTCTTTAGGTCATAAACTTACGAAGCCTATTAATAACCCCAGTCCGAAAACATATCCATGTTAAACTCTGTTCACTTCAGGGCCTATTATTGAACAGCTGACGCCATCCATGAAAGAATAGATATCATTCAGGAATTAGTTTGTAGATATGCTGACTCCCCCGCATGACGCAGTATAGCCATTTAGTAAGTATCTAAGTATAGTTCCCTCAATTAATTCGTTAACGACTGGTGATTCAAACGTTAAGCAGTACAGTAACCAGATTTATGTCTGTCTATAGTCGCCTCTGTTGTGACCAATAGCAGATAGCTCTTGACCAATAGCATGCTTGCTCTGCCAATGACAGTCCATGTGGAGTACTTGAAAAGCGTGCCGGTCCTGAAGCCGGGTCGCTTGTCAGGTCTCCATCATTGCACAGCTGCACGCAGTTCTGTCCAGTCTCGCTGCTCGCTCTCGGAGGCTTACAAGGGCAGGTCCTCATGTGGTTTTCCTACAAAAATGTTAACATTTTGAGGATTTGCCCTTTATTAAAATATACTATAGCTCTGTTCAAGTGTTTTTGCCAATGGGCTTTATTTTGTTCACAATTTAACGTTTAAAATCTACCCTCAAACTTTTGTAGTCTTATACCCGACTTGTATCCGCGGCGTAGCCGCTAGCGCATTGGCATTGGGAACTGAAGTTTCCGAGTTCGAATCAGACTTTGGTGTTTTTCCTTTCTTTTTCACTTTTCTTTTAATTTTATGTTTTGGGTACAATATTCAATTGTTTACATTACATCCAATGCTTTCTATTTTAAATATTAATAAATATTTACGTCCGCCTCTGCGGTGTAGTGGTTAGTGTGATTTGCTGCCTTCCCCGGAGGCCCAGGTTCTATTTCCGGCTCTGTCACGAAATTTGAAAACTGGTACAAGGGCTGGAACGGGGTCCACTCAGCCTCGCGAGGTCAACTGAGTAGAGGTGGGTTCGATTCCCACCACAGCCATTCTGGAAGTGGTTTTCCGTGGTTTCCCACTTCTCCTCCAGGCAAATGCCGGGATGATACCCAACTTAGGGCCACGGCCGCTTCCTTCCTTATTCCTTGTCTATCCCTTCCAATCTTCCCATCCCCCCATAAGGCCCCTGTTCAGCATAGCAGGTGAGGCCCTCTGGGCGAGGTACTGCTCATCCTCCCCAGTTGTATCCCCCGACCCAATGTCTCACGCTCCAGGACACTGCCCTTGAGGTGGTAGAAGTGAGATCCCTCGCTGAGTCCGATGGAAAATCCAACCCTGGAGGGTAAACAGATTAAGAAGAAGAAAGAAATAAAGAAAGATTTGTTCATGGAAGCATTAGAAGAAAAGCATTTAGCGACAACGAGCAAATTTAATACATCATGTGTAGATGGATTTTAAACGTTAAATTGTGAACAAAATAAGGCCTATTGGTAAAAACAGCTCGAACAGATTTAACATTTTTTTAACGAAGGGCAAATCCTCAAAATTTGAACACTTTTCTAGAAAACCACATGAGGACCTTTCCCTGTTAGTAGTTAAAATGGAGGGTTGACAGCGTTGTGTCTCGAGTAAGGGAAATCCTGGCACTCCGCGGACAAGGAATGTAAACATAGCCGAACAGCTAGGCTTCAAAAGAGTGCCGGTCCTTAACGATGAAATACAAGAATTATGACTGTTTTACATACACCGAAAAATGTTTCTGATGGTGTGTTTTTATGTCGGTAGCTAAGTGTCGGAAGTAACTAACGCTAAACTTAAGGTCAATATTTCGCATTATTTTTGAAGTACGAAGATATGTGAAGACAAAGTATGAAATTAAGATAATATACTCTATCCTCTGGATAAAAGGTTACTTAAAATATTTACAGTCCGTTGAACACACAAGTTAAATGTAAATATTACACTATAACATACTGTAAAAGTACACGCTATTAACCCTGGAAAAGATGGCGCTCGTTGATGCAACGTGAGAGGTGGCGTCATGTACTTTCAGACCACTATGATTAAACTTGCTCTAATAACAAAATTACTAATCTTTATATATCATATACTGATGTATTAGGCTTATTAAATAAATATAATGATATTCTATTGAATATATATATATCCAATACTAATTAGCTCCACAGCATTTGAATGTTATAAAAGGAAAAACTTGACATACACAGGAATAATCTTTCTTAAACAATTTGTCTTGCTGAATTCAGCTGACAGACTTACATTCTGCTAACTACTTTATGCTATTCCTGCATTATAATCCTGGGTGGTGGGGAGGGGTCCTTCCAAAATAACTATGCTACTGGAAATAATTATTGTCCACTTCATGACAATCCATATCGTGATAAGTAATTCGTTTGCGAGTATAATTTTCTCTGACTCTTTCAGTTTCCAGGTTCTTACAATTTAGAATGAGTTGCAGCATATTATAGTCCGTGAAAAACTGTTCCAAGCTTCTTCAGGCGATGATGCACTTCATGCTACGAGTTTCACTCCCGATAAATGAGTGACAATGTTGTGGGTTCGAGTTCGTTAGTTTTTAGGAGGAGGAACTCTTGTCCATTTTGTAACACGATCCTTTCCTGTTATAGTCCAAAACCGTTGAAAAAAAAACACGTAAATAATCGTCACTAATATACACTACTACTTCATTAGCGCTCTGCCCCGTATTACTGTTAGTCTACTACTTCTAATTATTCATCCTCACTGTCACTAAAACTATTTCCTCTTCCACAGACTGTAAGAGAGGTACTCTTCATAACTTATTTCAGCGATAACGGATTGAACGAATCAATTCCTAACACGATTACTTAACACTGTGCTGGTGTTCTTCCGACGAATGGGAGTTGTGGCGAGCAGTTCAATGAGACACTTTATTGCACCGCTAGACAATTATCTCTCTTTCTAAGAATGAACACCCTCCACTACAATGCCACTGACCTCACAGACATAATTTGGGAAGAGGTGTGGGACAGGCAAGGTCTCTGAAGTGTTCAAATACGCGCAATCGAACACAATAAATTTCCGCCAGGTCATAAAAGAACCCGCGTCACCATTCCCGAATTGCAGTAATAATTTATTAATGTGCTTTTTTTACAGGTATGTTATAATGTATATTGTCCGGCTCCATGGCTAAATGGTTAGCGTGCTGGCCTTTGGTTCAGAGGGTCGCGGGTGCGATTCCCGGCCGGGTCGGGGATTTTAACCTTAATTGGTTAATTCCAATGGCTCGGGGGCTGGGTGTGTGCGACTTATTCAGCATTAGAAATCATCCTAGGTAGGGTCCTCCTCTTCACAGACATGCAGGTCGTCTCATAGGTCGTCTACGAGTAAAAGACCCGCACCAGGCCTCCCGGAGGCCATACGCCATTGTTATTATTATTATTATTATTTATTTATTTATTTATTTATTTATTTATTTATTTATTTATTTATTTATTTATTTATTTATTTATTTATTTATTTATTTATTTATTTATTTATTTATTTATTTATTTATTTATTTATCGTATGATGAATCTATGTACACACATGCATATAGTTCAGGATAAATGTGCGTAGTCACAAGTCCGTACAATACTATAACTCTAGGTCTAGCATTTTGACCCAATCAACTGCTTCATCCGATGTGCGGTGAATGTCCATTAAACGTTCCTTTGAAAGCTCGAATTGGGCAGTCAGCAACAATGTGGTGGATTGACTGAGAAGAGACACCACAATCACAACCTGCAGAGCTAGCCCAACCCCATTTGCACAACAGATAACCACATCTGCCTTGTCCAGTTCTTATTCGATTGATGATTCTCCACTGTCGTCTTGGAAGATCAAATCCTTGTACTCGTTTGGAACGATTCTCAACTAGATGTTTGATCACTACTGAAGACTGATCCCACTGGGCTTTCCATGAACTGTTTACATGAAAAGAGCTTCGTTCAAGGTCCACTGCTGTACGCCAGGGTGGTTTCCTTGATTTCAGACGTTGATGTTCAGTGTGCGTAATATCTTGATGGATGGGTAGTTAGGGGTTCTGCTGAATGTTCTTCCAAACCTTTAGGAGAGATTCTGATCGTCTTAGGGCTGGAGGTGGAATATTGCTGAGAACAGTAAGCCATAGTGTGTTCGTGCTCCGAATGCAACCCGTGATTATGCGCATTGCCTGATTGAGTAGTACATCGATCTTCATTGTGTGAACACTATTGATCCAAGAGGGGCAGCAGTATTCAGCAACAGAATATGATAAGGCTAATGCTGTTGATCTTAGAACATGAGTATTGGCTCCCCATGATGTACCAGCTAGTTTCTGAAGAATATTATTTCTAGTTTTTACTTTAGCAGCTACATTTGAGAGATGTTACTTGAAAGTCAAAGTTCTATCAAGTGTTATTCCCAAGTATTTTGGTGTACTGCAGAACGGCAATACTTGACCTCGGAATTTTATTGTTGGTTTGTAATTAGACTGTCTGTTGCGTAAGTGGAATGTAGATATAACTGTTTTTTGAGGATTTAGGTGGAGGCAACATTTCTTGAAGTATATATCCAAGGCTTCCAGATCAGTGGCTAAAGTAGTTTCAGCATCATACAAGTTGGAGCACTGAGTCACCAAACAAATGTCATCAGCATAAATGAATTTCCTTGATGATGTGTCTGTGAGGTCGTATATGTACAGACTGAAAAGAAGGGGGGCGAGGACTGATCCTTGAGGTAAACCATCGTTTAATTTAAACACCCTACTCCTGTCATTATCAGCGTAGATCTGGAAGTACCTATTACTGAGCATATTGCTAAGTAAAGCCGTAAGTTTACGACGTGGGATCACACTCAAAAATTTTATTCTCGCCAGACAGTATCATAGGCAGCTGATAGATCCAAAAAGGCAGCCACGCTTACTGATTTCCTCTCATATCCATTTTCGATATACGTGGTGAGAGACAGTACTTGATCATTACAACTTCTTCCAGGGCTAAATCCTGCTTGCTCTATAGGAATGTAGCTTTTCAAAAATTCTATTGTAGATCAGTCGCTCGAGGAGTTTATATGTAACACTTAGAAGTGCTATTCGACGGTAGCTTTCCACTTTAGATGGCTCTTTATTTGGTTTCAGTATGGCTATTATCTTTGTTTTCTTCATCAGAGGTGGGATGTTTCCAGTTTGCAGAATATTAGTGAAGAAGTTGGTTAACTATTTTGTTGTGGCTGGTCCGCAATGAGCCAAAAATTCAGGATAAATTCCATCAAATCCTGGAGCTTTTCCAAGTTTCAAACTTTTTATTGTGGCTTTAGTTTCCCCTTCTTTGAATCGAGTAGAGAATTCAGAAATTATTATTATTATTATTATTATTATTATTATTATTATTATTATTATTATTATTATTATTATTATTATTATTATTTATATCTAACCTGCGTGTCCGACAGACTGGAAAGCTTTTAAATTAGGCCTACATATAACTAAGTCGACAGTGGTAAGTGTGGCTTCCTTCTTAACAAATCCTCTGGATAAGCACGGACAGAGTTCACATGCTGAACCCGATGATTGTTGATGGAATGTGAGTGTTAGTAATTGGTTTTACTAGCGCGGTGGAAAGGAAAATGTGCTACTTGGGAAGGTATTGCACCCGTGTAAGGATACAGAGGGCGCGGTATGTACCAAAATTCCCGAGGACCTGCTTCAGAGTTTCAATTTACTACACCACGTGGTTTTAACAGGATCCTTTCCCTCCCCCTTCAGTTGACCTTTGAGGTAATTAGAAACGGAGCACTTTTTAAATCGATGGTGTGCCTCTCAAAGGGACCTGTTGCGGAGGCCGAACTTCAAAGCCTTTCGACCAAGAGCTACTAATGAAGGGCGACACAATGTAATTAACAACGGACCTGTCCTTTCTAAATAGGTGAGGGTGGCTCAAGTTACATTCAGGAATACAAGATCGATACACGATCTGCCGCGGTAATAAGCCACAGTTCCTTGGGTAGGCTTTTTAGATCAGAATATACACTTACTTTATGTAAGAACGCACACACTCTATACCAACGAAAATATATATTAAAAATATTCTGCTGTTAAAAGCATGTAAACAATGTAACTTGGATCTGTCAACAATTCCTTATGACCAAACCAACCCACTAAATAAAGCAACCTTAGCCAAGAGGCCATTAGCCCACGTTCACTTCCAACTCCTCAAACCCATTTCATCCACCTTCCTCCCGTACAATCCCATTAACCCCTATCTCTCTTCATCAGAGAGAGGGAGGGACCATCTAGGGGGCCCGCCCCTTTCCTTCAGGGAGGGGAAATTAACGCGAGATTTGGCCTGGAGAGGTGAATTTAGTTCTTACCATTGTTTTAACAAGAATAAAAGTAACCATCACTTCTGAATAATGAACGGAGAAGAAGTTCAAACACTCAAGAAAAATTATGAATCAAATCGAATTATTGTACTATGAAAAGTGGGAAAATGAAAATTTCCCCTTCTTTTAATTTAGGCTCTCTCAGTTACTCGGGATCGGCACAACACGTGTTGCAGCCAACTTGTGTTACTTAACATTGCTACTGTCGTCGTCTAAAGAGGTGAAACAACGACGTTATCCGACCCCACACCAAACCTATGAGGAACGATGTATTCAAAAGTTCAGCTCAGTTCTGTACTGTTGTGTTACGTGCAAATGAATTGAACTGAGACCCTGGGAGCCGAAGTAATTGAGGGCAAGTTGTATCGAGAACAAAACTTGGGAGCCATACCCTCTTGACACTGACCAGAGTAAAATAGCGAAGAGATGTGACCCTGTGAGGAATGTGATTAACTTTTAGGCACTGGCCCCGCGGTGTTGGGGTAGCGTGCCTGCCTCTTACCCGGTGGCAACGAGTTCGATTCCCGGCTATGCCAGATATTTTACCTGGATTTGAGGGCTGGTTAGAGGTCCACTCAGCCGACGTGTTTACATTTGAGGAGCTATCTGACCGTGAGATAGTGGCCCCGGTCTAGGAAGCCAAGAATAACGGCCGAGAGGATTCGTCGTGCTGACCACACGACACTTCATAACCTGCAGGTTTCGGACTGAGCAGCGGTCCCTTGGTAGGCCATGGTCCTTCGGGACTGTCGCGCCTTGGGGTTTGGTTTGGGGTAATAGGTTAGAATGCAAACCTACGGAAGCGGATAACAAGTATAGTCTATCCTGCAGAACAGCTGTACTTTGAGCTTTGCATAAATATTAGGGGTATGGTCCATCAGAACCCCCTAAGATTTATGTTACTCTCACTACATAACGGAAGAAGGGGCTGGACGAGACTTCCTAGTCACTTCAGTTAGTTTGAATTTTAACCTATTACTGCCTAAAAATTCGGGGTCCATTGATAATACGAGAGGAAAGGCCCCGAAGTGCCTGAAGATCAAAGACACGTTAGGCTTCATAAACCTGATTCCGTCTGGGCTGGAGGAGAACAAGCGTTCAGCAAGGCAGATCGGATAGGAAACATGACCTCACGGATGCTGGCACAAGTAACTCGAAAGCAGCGCTAGACTCAGCTGGTGATCCCGTCATCACCAACACAAGTGACCATGCTGAGAGTTTGTTAAAAATGAGATCCATTTACAGTAAAATGTTTTGAAATAACTTAATTAAAACTTTACTATTGAAAGAGCTTGGAAGAGAAGAATAATTTACAAACAGATATGACCGGAGACGTGTGGGGGACACGATAGACGAGTGGTACAGGCACGCGCTTCTCACCATATTGGCCGCGGTTTAAATTCCAGCCAATTAGTTAGGGATTTTGAAATGCAAACACTCATCTCCCCAGTTCTGATTTCACGTTAAATAGGAAAACAGGCTATGGCCACGATACGGTAAAACTGTAAGTCTTTTTTGCTAGTGGCTTTACGTCGCACCGACACAGATAGGTCTTATGGCGACAATGGGATATGAAAGGCCTAGGAATGGGAAGGAAGCGGCCGTGGCCTTAAGGTACAGCCCCAGTATTTGCCTGGTGTGAAAATGGAAAACCACAGGAAACCATCTTCAGGCCTGCCGACAATGGGATTCGAACTCACTATCTCCCGGATGCAAGCTCACAGCCGCGCGCCCCTTACCGCACGGCCAACTCGCCCGGTAAGTTTTTATTTACAACGAAAGATGGTTAAGATTAATCCTGGCAGCCGCGGTCGCCACACACAACCAGCAGGATGTGAGAGACATGATGACTACAACGTCGATGTGCAGTTTAGTGCAATCAATCAGGCCAAGATCTGATACAGCGAAGAAGTTCCGAACTTATTTCATTTTTAAAATGTATCACTTTATTTGCTTGAGTATAAAAGTACCCAAGTTATTTAATTTTGATAATTTATCACTTTATTTGCTTTCAGGAAGTCTCTCTTGTTGTGGCTATCCCCCTCCATGCCTTCATCTCTTTGTTGCCAAGGCAACCAAAGCCCTCGTAAATCAAAGTCTTCTGGATCTATTAAAGACAACATTGCCGAGTTCACGTCTTAAATAGCTTCGTCAATATAACGTTGGCGTGTTTTATAGTCATATTAGACAGCTTAATGTAGTAGTTACAAGATGAATGATTTAACAGAGTAGGAGAACTCTGCTTTATATTGGCTTTCGCTCGCTATGGTATGAAAGACTCTTTCGTAATCACTTTGCAGAATATCTATATAAAATATATACTTTAAAACCTCGATAATATGGTGTCAACAGAACCGCGTGAATACCGCGTATTGAACGTAGAGAAACTAAACAATGTTGTTACGAAAAAATGCCGTCTGTTTTATCAAATTTATTTCGGGATGACCAAATAAATAAATGCACACACACTGTAACCGTACAACAGGGTTACAGATTCCATTCAGTATTTATTATTATTATTATTATTATTATTATTATTATTATTATTATTATTATTATTATTATTATTATTATTATTATTATTAACCCGATTCATTAGATTTTATATATTCTGTTTCCCATCATTTAGACTGTAATAATTAAGTATCACGCATGTTATTGTATTTAATCATAGGTTAAGTGAATATGTTTGTAATTATGCTGTATATTAGTAAGTGAGATTTGTTGGTTTGATATAGTCATTCTGTGGCTTGTAACTCTAGGCAGATGTGTTGGCAGAGTATTTTGCAATCGAGGCTATGTTTAACTGAGAATGTTATGTGCAAGTAGGTTTTCCGGTGACTCATGCCGCATAGTCACTGTAATCCGCTTGGGTACGCTTATACGACACATGACTTATGACATCAGTGCGTGGACACGTGATTGCGACCAAGTGTCAGTATTCGCCAGCTACTGTATGTTGAGCTGGAAGGGATGAACAGAGAGTAGGGAGATGAGTCGTCATCGCGAGGTTATAAAAGTCGAGGCAACGGTGGTGAGAGGTATCATATCTATCAGATCATAGGTATCAGTCAGATGTATCAAATGGAAGAAGTGGTCTTAGAGTGATGGTCAGAGCTAAGAGTTGTGTTTGAAGAAGTAATAATCGAGGAGGTCTACAAGTGGTGGTTGTATCCGAGCAGAGACGAGCACTATGCAGATAAAGAAACATCATCTTCTTGTGAGGATGGACTTCACAAATGTTTCAATAATATTTTCCAATTTCTTATAATATATTGAGTGGACGTAATTACATTGGAGCTCCCTACACGCGTACATGGTATGTAGGCCAACTCCTTGTTATATAAGAAGATAACAGCAGACGGCTCCCGACTTCAGCTCATAGGTTTTTCCAAGAAGTTCAACAGCGGTGTATGCAGACATCAGGTAATTAAAGCATCAGACATGTTATGCATTCATAACATGAAGAAGAATGTAGTCAGCGGCGATATCACATCTCACTTCAAGTTCATGCCAATAGCTTTTTTTGTTTAGATTAAATTTTATTTTTCATATTACCGCAAATCTCACTAGATATATTTTTTTGTTAAATTAAAAGACGTCAATGCTTGTTCATTGTGACGTAAATTATAGTCATAAACTCAGTTTTATTTTAATTATAATAAGTGATTCCAGTTCCATGTACAATCCTCAATTGTGGAAATGCAGCAGTAATTTAATATTGTCCTGATCCATACCCCTGTATATTGCCAAATACACTGACTGACAGTGACAATGCAACACCAAGGAGGAGTGGTTCGAAAGGGATGAAAGTTGGGGAAAAAACAGAGACGGCACGGACGAATAATTGATGTTTATTTCAAACCGATATGCAGGTTACACAATGCGCACGGCATCGACTCAGTAGGATGTAGGACCACCGCGAGCGGCGATGCACGCAGAAACACGTCGAGGTACAGAGTCAATAAGAGTGCGGATGGTGTCCTGAGGGATGGTTCTCCATTCTCTGTCAACCATTTGCCACAGTTGGTCGTCCGTACGAGGCTGGGGCAGAGTTTGCAAACGGCGTCCAATGAGATCCCACACGTGTTCGATTGGTGAGAGATCCGGAGAGTACGCTGGCCACGGAAGCATCTGTACACCTCGTAGAGCCTGTTGGGAGATGCGAGCAGTGTGTGGGCGGGCATTATCCTGCTGAAACAGAGCATTGGGCAGCCCCTGAAGGTACGGGAGTGCCACCGGCCGCAGCAGATGCTGCACGTAGCGGTGGGCATTTAACGTGCCTTGAATACGCACTAGAGGTGACGTGGAATCATACGCAATAGCACCCCAAACCATGATGCCGCGTTGTCTAGCGGTAGGGCGCTCCACAGTTACTGCCGGATTTGACCTTTCTCCACGCCGACGCCACACTCGTCTGCGGTGACTATCACTGACAGAACAGAAGCGTGACTCATCGGAGAACACGACGTTCCGCCATTCCCTCATCCAAGTCGCTCTAGCCCGGCACCATGCCAGGCGTGCACGTCTATGCTGTGGAGTCAATGGTAGTCTTCTGAGCGGACGTCGGGAGTGCAGGCCTCCTTCAACCAATCGACGGGAAATTGTTCTGGTCGATATTGGAACAACCAGGGTGTCTTGCACATGCTGAAGAATGGCGGTTGACGTGGCGTGCGGGGCTGCCACCGCTTGGCGGCGGATGCGCTGATCCTCGCGTGCTGACGTCACTCGGGTTGCGCCTGGACCCCTCGCACGTGCCACATGTCCCTGCGCCAACCATCTTCGCCACAGGCGCTGCACCGTGGACACATCCCTATGGGTATCGGCTGCGATTTGACGAAGCGACCAACCTGCCCTTCTCAGCCCGAACACCATACCCCTCGTAAAGTCGCCTGTCTGCTGGAAATGCCTCCGTTGGCGGCGGCCTGGCATTCTTAGCTATACACGTGTCCTGTGGCACACGACAACACGTTCTACAATGACTGTCGGCTGAGAAATCACGGTACGAAGTGGGCCATTCGCCAACGCCGTGTCCCACTTATCGTTCGCTACGTGCGCAGTACAGCGGCGCATTTCACATCATAAGCATACCTCAGTGACGTCAGTCTACCCTGCAATTGGCATAAAGTTCTGACCACTCCTTCTTGGTGTTGCATTTGCTCTGTCAGTCAGTGTATGTGAGTTTATCACCTCACGCCTTGAGATAATTGATATAAGAGGTATGCTCTACCAAATTTTGTTGTTTTTATTTAAAAAGCAACTGGCGCTCAAACAAATGTTATGTATATTGTGTGAAGGTGATGAAGGTATAAGAGTAGTGGTTGGAGTAGCCACAACACAATTCCATTCAGTCATGAATGTTTTCAGTTTGAGCAGTACCACCCTAGCATAAGTCCAACTTCACCAGTAGTTTACACGGGCAAAGATACCAGAATGTAACAGTACCTCGATGCTGGACGGTTTTGGAAATAGGGAAAGTCCGTAACTTTATTGACCTTAATGAGAATTTCGCAATTTTTATACACGATAATTGGTATAATGTATCGAACGATTTTGTGAAAATAAATGTTAGTATTATCTTTAGGATTTGTTTAAAAGTAATATCTATTCTAAAATTTGTTATTGTGTACTTTGGGACGACAGCGTGTAACTTGGACCAGGTGATCGTGTAATTTGGACTGGTAAATACAAGCACACAAGGTATTTAATTAATTTATTATGAAACACTGAGCAATAAAACTATGCATTGTGGTCATCACTATGATAAAACAATTCATACTGAATTGTGGCGCAGTTTTCATGAGCCCACTTTTTGCAGCTATTGCACTGAATCCAACCGTCGTCATAATACTTGTCACATACAGTGCCGTCAGATAGCTCCTCGACTGTAAAAACATAGGATGAATGGGACCTCGAACCAGCCCTCAGATCCAGGTAAAAATTTCTGAACTGGTCGGGAAGCGAACCCGGGACCTCCGCTTAAGAGCCAGACATGCTATCCCTACACCGTGAGGCTGGCCTCAAATGACAAAACAAGTTATTTTAGAATCACCAGTTAAAATACGAAAAAACGTAATTATTACAATAATTGTATCAGCAGTCCAAATTAAACGACATGCAAAGATTTAATCAAAAACGAAATAATATGCTAAGTATCTAAAAGGTATCAATAAAACAATGTTAAAACTTACCCAGATAATTCATCAGTACTTGAAAAATCTGAACACCCTTTTGGATGAAATAACTACTTCACAATATACTTACTTGTCACCGTAGAAGCTTACCAGGAATGTGAGTACTAAAATTGTTTTCCTCCTTCCCCTTAAACATTTTTTTTGCTAGGGGCTTTACGTCGCACCGACACAGATAGGTCTTATGGCGACGATGGGATAGGAAAGGCCTAGGAGTTGGAAGGAAGCGGCCGTGGCCTTAATTAAGGTACAGCCCCAGCATTTGCCTGGTGTGAAAATGGGAAACCACGGAAAACCATCTTCAGGGCTGCCGATAGTGGGATTCGAACCTACTATCTCCCGGATGCAAGCTCACAGCCGCGCGCCTCTACGCGCACGGCCAACTCGCCCGGTCCCTTAAACATTAAGCCCGTTAGTAAAACATCAAAAATATTATCGGTTCAAATTACACGCCGATCCAATTTACACGGACTTCCCCTATTGCAGACATTTAGTAATTCATTTATTTCCATTTCATTCTTCCAATCTTCCTGCTTAGCTTTAACGGCAGTACACGGGCACAAGCTCCAGTACGGCACGTCTGAACCCACTGAAGGAAATTAATTTGAAGCCTCTTCAATCCACGTGCGGCTAAGGTATGTCTCTCGTACTTAACGTGCGGCAGGCTGGGAGTAACGCAACGCCCTTCTCCTTTATTCAGACCAACTTCGTCTAAGCGGAATTTACTACAAGACGGCGATATTAAATTAAGGGTAAATTAAGGTTGCGACAACGATTTTCACAGGCTTCGTAATGAATTCCCTCTAATATACGATCCACTTTCTTTACTCGTAAACGATGCTATGATCTGTAATCTACATTCTGCTTTTTTCTTTCTCTCCAAGATTAATGCGTACACCTTGCATTAAATTTTAACGCCTGTGTCGTTAAAAAACAGGCCAGCTCAATAACTCGTATTTACAAGATATTAAAACTAAACTTGGAGATTATGTAAATTAGTAATAAATTCCTCAGCTCTTTCGGTATTTACGAATGTCTGCTCACACAAGGCGAGTCGTAATAATAATAATAATAATAATAATAATAATAATAATAATAATAATAATAATAATAATTGTACCGGGCGGTACACCTCCACGCCGCTAATTTAAAATGTGCGCCAGTTGAAACTCCTCTGCTGGAGGAAGTCTGAACTTTATTGACGGTATTAATTTTCAAGTTTCTCAGAAGATGTCACTACCTGGAAATTTTAGAGTTTTTGAACTGTGTCATTTTCGACGTATTTTTGTTTTGCTTGTAGTAAGAAGTGTGAACTTTCTCTTCTAGAGGACACTACTGAAGATCAACAATAGTGCACCCTAGTGCGGAGTGAAAGAACTGTCTTTTGGAGAAATTTTTATTTCAAAAGTTTGTTTCTTGTTAAATTTCTTTCTGTTATTGTTTAAGTTGGCTGTATACCCCTCTCTCCCCCCTTGTTTTGTATTTAGCCTATCCCTAATTTCCTTTATTAATTTCCGACCAATCCGATGTATCTTCCCCCAACTTGAATATGTTGCTGTATCCTACCCAATAAAGAGTTTGTGGGAGGGTGTTCTCATTCCCCTAACGCCTCGAACCTTCCGCGAGAGGATATAAACTGCTGATTTTAGGGTCTCCGAGCCACTTCTGTTCCATCTTTCTGTGTGTAAAGTACATAGCAGGGGGCGGGAAGCGCCTCTTTCTCCGGCAGCGGTCAACAACCAGGTAATGGCCGATTAATTACTTCTTTTCTTGCTTGCTCAGCAGTTTAACTCTCGGGGCGGGTCCGAAGTTTTTCCATTATGTAACCTTCCTTAAAATGTAAAGGAACTTGTATCCATTCCACCTTTTAAACTGTATATCGGGATAGAGAGTGCTTAACCCTCTCGAGCTCCCAATCATATTGTTTTGAGGTGAACTTATTTTTCTCAACCTATTCTTCGTTAACGTAAAACAAATTGTTTCTTTCCTAAAGTCACCTCCGTAGTATGGGATTAGCCCTTGCATCCGTGGCCTGGAGCCAAATTAGGTTTTGGAACAAGTGTATTAGGAGTGCAGTTCGCCTCCTCTCAAATTGTTATTTTAGAGGTCATGTAATTACCCCCTTTCATTTAATAGACCTCAGTAGGTTGGGTATTTTACCCTGGGTCTATGTCCAGTGAGGACAACTTGAAGGTGGAGTTTGGTGTGGCCTTTGAAGGGCTTAAAGTTGAGAGCGAGGGGCTCTTTTGCGAAAATTGAGTGTTGTATGCCTCGTGGAGGCTTTTCAGTGTAATTTGGAGCAAGTGCTCCTGAGCATGAATGGGGTTTTCTGCCCCTCTGTTAATACTTATTTTGAAGTAAGGTTGGGCTGATTGCCCAAGCAATGTGAAGTCGGGGCGCGAAGCCCAAATCCTGTAAATATTGTAACTACCCTTTTGACTTGCTACTTTGTACCTGCCATGCTTGTTATTTCTTTATTTTGAAAAGAAAATATAACCTTGTTAAATTTTAAATTAATTTTACTTTCGTAGCTTGAGACCTATTCACCACCCCGCACCTTCTTTCACGCATAACTACCACCAAAACTCGGTAACAATAATAATAATAATAATAATAATAATAATAAAAATATTTTTGGTTTTACGTTCCACTAACTACATTTTTAATGGTTTTCGGGGACACAAAGGTACCGGAATTTAGTCCCGCAGGAGTTACTTTACGTGCCAGTAAACGTACCGAGACGAGGCTGATGTATTTGAATACCTTCGAATACCACCGGACTGAACGAGGATCGAACCTGCCAAGCTGGTCTCAGAAAGCCAGCGCTCTACCGTCTGAGCTACTCAGCCCGACATTATTATTATTATTATTATTATTATTATTATTATTATTATTATTATTATTATTATTATTATTATTATTATTATTCAAATAATGCCTTTTAGACCAACCGATAGGGTTCAGAGGAGAACATAACGACTTCAAATGAGGAACAAAAGAATATATATAATATATAGCTTTTTTTTTGCTTTACGTCGCACCGACACAGATATGTCTTATGGCAACGATGGGATAGGAAAGGCCTAGGAATGGGAAGGAAGCGGCCGTGGCCTTAATTAAGGCACAATCCCAGCATTTGCCTGGAGTGAGAATGGGAAACCACGGTAAACCATCTTCAGGGCTGCCGACAGAGGGATTCGAACCGACTATCTCCCGATTACTGGATACTGGCCGCACTTAAGCGACTGCAGCTATCGAGCTCGGTTATATTGCTTTTAATTCGTGCACATAGAATTTACGTAGTCACTGTTTACCACCATAATTGTTTTATTACACATTATGTTTAGGCTTAGTATGTGCTCATTTTGATGTATTGTTTCTCGTAACTTTTTAACTATTATGTTCCACATTATTCTTTGTTTGATGCTCAATGGTGGCTTTACGTATTATGTATTGTTCATACTATTATCTTGTTTTGCTATTTAATTTAATGATAATATTTCTTTATTATGTTCCAGTTACGTGATTAAGTGGAGGAGAAGCACCAACATCGCCACTCCGAAATAAATAAATAAATAAATAAATAAATAAATAAATAAAATAAATAAATAAATAAATAAAATAATGTTTTGCTACTTGCTTTACGTCGCACCGACACAGATAGGTCTTATGGCGACGATGGGATAGGAAAGGCCTACGAATTGGAAGGAAGCGGCCGTGGCCTTAATTAAGGTACAGCCCCGGCATTTGCCTGGTGTGAAAATGGGAAACTACGGAAAACCATCTTCAGGGCTGCCGACAGTGGGCTCGAACCCACTATCTCCCGGTTACTAGATACTGGCCGCACTTAAGTGACTGCAGCTATCGATCTCGGTAATAAATAAATAAATAAATAAATAAATAAATAAATAAATAAATAAATAAATAAATAAATACATGCATGGTATCCTCTGCCTGTCGTACGAGGCGAGTAAACGGGGCCCCAGGGGCTCATAACTTGGGAGCGTGGGTTGGCGACCACGGGAACCTCAGCTGTGTTCTGGCATTACTTCAGCTTACTTGTGCCAGGTCCCTCACTTGCATCTACTCTATCCGACTTTCTTTGATCAGCTCTTGTTATTTACTAACCCCGACCGAAACAGGTTCCTGAGGCCTAGGAAGTTTTAATTTTCACGCCCTTCATGACCCTTTTCTTTCTTTGCTCGATACCTTCATTTATCGAAATGTCTGCCCCTTCCGTTTTTACTCTCTGATGAGTGTTAACAGAGTATGGTTGCCCAGCATACTTTCTCTTAAAGCAATATTACCACTATCTTCGGCATTTAATAAATGCTGCTCACACATTGTGAGAATCCTCACATAGTCATAGCCGATTTTCCGTGATGCCTGAGCAAATTGCTAAACAAAAGTTGAACTGAACCTACTTCCTACCTTATCTGAGATACAACGAAGCACGAGCAAGTATCAAAAAGTGTATCGAACAAGAATCGACAGAATGTCAGACGTATATCAGAAGAAGGGAAGAGGACCGAGGAAGGAGTGCCCAGGATTTTGTACTGAGTTCCTTGAAAACGTCCAAACAAGAGTGAGTCATTATCCCAACAAATCTGCTGGTGCGAATATCTCACTGTCAAGCTCACTAAAGTACGAACAAACACTGTTAGGTTTCGAACCCGTAACTTGGAGTGAGCGTCTAACAACGCTATGAATTGCCTAGTTCGAAGAGAAAGACCGAACTAATCATCCATTTTCTTACTGACGATACTTTAAAGTACCAAGTTCTGATAAAACTCCAGGAATGTAACTCAGGCTGTGAAGTCTGACGACACTTGTCAGTACGGTTTCTCTGCAGTTTCTACAGTAGCAATGCAAGCCTATGTTGTTATTCCATGTAGGTTTTAACACAGCTGTGTACCTTGATTGGAGCGCCATTCGATCCTAAGAGGAGAGAATTTCAATTAATGCCCATATCGCCTGATGAGTGTCCAGCACATATTTTTCTCGATAGTTGAAAGTTCAGAGTTTAGTTCTGTATATTATTATTGCGTTAATAGTTGACAATTACAATCTCAGGATACAAAGTATAGACTGGTACTTATAAGTACCGACAGGTCATTAGTGACACATTCTAGAATATTTCAAAACGACATCCACCAACTTGTGCTTTGTATTTATACATGAAATTTAGGTTTTGTTTGCTGATGTGAACCCGGTCTAGAAAGCCAAGAAAAACGGCCGAGAGGATTCGTCGTGGTGACCACAGGACATCTCACAATCTTCAGGCCTTTGGGCTGAGCAGCGGTCGCTTGGTAGGCCAAGGCCCTTCCAGGGCTGTAGTGCCACGGGGTTTGGTTTGGATTTTGCTGATGTGAAAATGGGAAACCACAGTAAACCATCTTCAGGGCTACCGACAGTGTTGATCGGACCTACCATGTCCTGAAAGCAAACGAACGTTTACTTGACACGAAATTGGTAGCCAACTTGCTCGGTACTGTGAAATATAAAGCTAAATAATAATAATAATAATAATAATAATAATAATAATAATAATAATAATAATAATAATAATAATAATAATAATAATAATAATAATAATGCCGGGATGAGTGGCTCAGACGGTTGAGGCGCTGGCCTTCTGGCCTCAACGTGGCAGGTTATATCCTGGCTCAGCCCGGTGGTATTTGAAGGTGCTCAAATACGTCAGCCTCAAGTCGGTAGATTTTCTGGCACGTAAAAGAAACCCTGAGGGACTAAATTCCGGCACGTCGGCATCTCCGAAAACCGAAAAAAGGTAGTTAGTGGGACGTAAAGCCAATAACATTATTAGCCTATTATTAAGCTAATAGTAACCTCAAGCCGTAGTGTTAAGCATTGGAAATACTTAAGTTGTGTGTGAATGTGTATATGATGATGCTGGATTTCGAATGTATTTCTTGTAATATTTCTTGTAATATTTTCTTTGCATAGAATTGTTTGTTGTACTCTTGTTGTTGTTTTTGGCTAATCATATTTTAACTTTATTATGACACTACTATAACTGACCATTACCACCGGAATATTTCCTAGTTGCGATGTATTTGTTAATAATAATAAGGCACAGCCCCAGCATTTTCCTGGTATGAAATGAGAAACCATGGAAAACTATCTTCAAGACTGCCGACAGTGGGGTTCGAACCCACTATCTCCCGAATGCTTGCTCACAGCTGCGCACCCCTAACCGCACGCCCAACTCGCTCGGTGACATTTTAGTACTGCAATGGTTACAGTGAGGAAAGAGGACTTGTAGTATTCTTACCAATTGAATGATGCTTTCTTTACCACAAAACAGCAGCTTGCATAGTTAGTTAAAAGGATAAAGGCACTGTATTGTGAAGTGTTTAATATCGTACATTGGCGAGGTCGACATCAAATTGGTAGTGGTTTGACGTGAGACGTGACAAACCGCACGGTAATATAATTAGACGGCGTTGTTCTGTGTACAAAGTAGAGGTCTTATTAACAACCCCACCTCAATGTAATACAGAGATCATCAACGCAGGGTAATTTGTAAGCTTTGTTTGAAGTGTTTGCACTTTGTGAAACTGTTCCTGAGAGTTATGTCAATTTGCAATACGCTTGTATGGCGGGTTGCCTACCACACAAAGACAGCTTAAATATTATGTACTATAACTTATACATACTGTAAATAGATAGATAGAAAAACTGTGAAATCTAACACCATGGAGTTTTAGAACTTAGCAGCAAGTATGACGTGAAAATGAGCATTTCCGAGACCAAAGCGATGTCAGTTTGGAAAAAAAGAAATAAGTTACAATTGTCTGCCAGATAAGGATAACCGCTTTGGAACAGGTGGATCTTAATCGAATCTGGTTAATTCCATTTACTGTGAATGTGGTGGTGGTGATGGGGATTATTGTTTTAAGAGGAAGTACAAATGGGCAACGATCCTTTATTATCACTAATCAGAGGCAAGAATGGAAGGATCCAACACTTCGATAAATGAAGGTATCAGCAAAAGAAAGACAAGGGCAACGAAGGGCGTAAAAATGAAGGAATCTCTAGGCCTCGCTGACTTAATACCTTCAGGGTCAGAAAAGAACAAGAGTTGGCCAAGGGAGGTCGGATATTAAACTTGAAAGTAACAAGCCTCGCCCAAGTGCAAGAAATGCCAGGACTCCGCTCAGGGCCCCGTGGTTGCCAGGCCGCGCTCCCAAGTTAAGAGCCTCTGGGGCCGAATTTAGTCGCCTCTTATGACAGGCAGGGGAGACCGTGGGTGTTATTCTAGTGCCCCCACCCTCATGGTGATTAATTCCTTTTTAGCCGGGTTGCGTAGCTCAGACGACAGACCGCTGGCCTTCTGTGCTGAACTTGGCAGATTTGATCGTGGCTGAGTCTGGTGGTATTGGAAGGTGCTCAAATACCTCAGCCTTATGTCGATACATTTACTGGCACGTAGAATAACTCCTGTGGGATAAAATTTCGATACCTTTGCGTCTCCAAATGCCATAATATTAGTTATTGGAACGTAAAGGTAATGACGTGCTTGGTTCATTCGGAAGGACGTGGGTTCTATTCTCCGTCAGGAGGTCGAAAAAATTTAAGATACGAGATTTCCACTTCCGCAGATGCAAATGGCTCTGAGGTTCACTGAGCCTACGTAAAACGTTAGCTCCAGGTTAATTCCTGGGGGCAAAGGCGACCGGGCGTAGAGCTAACCACTCTACCCCACCAAGTGCCGAGGTTATTCCATCACTTCAAGGGTCTTCATGGCCTGTACGAAGATGACTTTGACCTTTGACTTTTACAATCAATATTATTATTATTATTATTATTATTATTATTATTATTATTATTATTATTATTATTATTATTATTAATTCAAGAATAAGGATTGATAAAGATGACGTGATTAATCTCAAAATTAGTGTTTTTTAAATTTTTGAACACTGATTTCTTATTGCAAATCAAATCATAAAGACGCCAATTGAGGGCTACCTATTTCAGATGCGTACCACCACTTTCCTCTTCACATCAGACAACATACTACGAACCAGCACAGACATTTACAATAGTCTATACATCCCTCCACATAGCGTTGGCGTCAGGACGGGCAACCCACCGTAAAACAGGACCAAGTTCACATGTGCGACACAGTTCGAACCGTCGTGGTGGAGGTGGTGGTGATTATTGTTTAAGAGGAAACACAACTGGGCAACCATCCTCTATGTAACACTAATCAGAGAGGAAAAATGGAAAGGATCCAAGACTTCGAAAAATGAAGATATCGGCCAAGGAAGACAAGGGCCACGAAGGGCGTGAAAATGTAAGACTCCCTAGGATTTGCAACCTACTACCGTCGGGGTCGAAAAGAACGAGGGTTGACCAAGTGAGATCAGATAGGATAGATGAAAGTCAGGAGACTGGCACAAGTAAATGGAAGCAATGCCTGGGCTCAGCTATAGGCCCCGTGGTCGACAACCAACGCTCCCAAGTTGAGAGCCCCATGGGCCCCTTTTATTTGCCACTCAGGTCAGGCAGGGGATACCGTGGGTGTTATTCTATTGCCCCACTCACATGGGTATTCGAACCTGCGACGGAGGAAGCGGAGGAAGAAATAGCAGAGCCTTATGTGTGAAACTGAACAGAAGTATAGCAAAGCCACCGCAGTGAGCTCACAGCTGACAACAAGTTAGCTCGGGAGAGTTATTTTTATATATCATTCTGTTTTCAGATCAAATCTGCTGTACGGGAGTGAAAGCTGGGAGGACCCGAGATAGCATGTTCATAACTCGTAAGCAACAGACATGAAAGTAGTATGATTGAAACAATGGTAATAGGTTACTCGGAAAGAGCAGTTAAGTCGAGGTCAGGAATTCAATCGAGGCTGAACGTATGAACCGGTTTCAGTGATGGGGTCATGTGGAGTGAATGAAGGCGAGCAGAGAGGATAAGAGAAGCAGAGGAGACGACGGTTAGAGTTGCTTTTAACGGATTGAAGGTAAGAGCTGTGGAACTAAACGCTAGTGGCTTTTACGTCGCACCGACACAGATAGGTCTTATGGCGACGATGGGATAGGAAAGGCCTAGGAGTTGGAAGGAAGCGGCCGTAGCCTTAATTAAGGTACAGCCCCAGCATTTGCCTGGTGTGAAAATCATCTTCTGAGCTGCCGACAGTGGGATTCGAACCCACTATCTCCCGGATGCAAGCTCACAGCCGCGCGCTCCTAAACGCACGGCCAACTCTCCCGGTGTAACTAAACGAGGCCACATAGATTATTAAGGGGGCACTTAGCAAATACACAGAGGCTAGTAGACAGAACTCTTAAAGGCAAAACAGTGTATAAGAAGGCGAATGTATGTGTGTATGAATGAATAGTTGCTATGGATTCAGTGCACAATGTGAAGAAAACGTTTAAAAAAAGGCATGGTGATTACTTATTTCATTTACAATTTTGCTTTACATCGTACCGACACAGATAGGTCTCATGGTGACGATGGGATAGAAATTGGAAGGAAGCGGCCGTGGCCTTAATTAAGGTACAGCCCCGGCATTTGCCTGGTGTGAAAATGGGAAACCACGGAAAACCATCTTCAGGGCTGTCGACAGTGGGGCTCGAACCCACTATCTCCCGATTACTGGATACTGGCCGCACTTAAGCGACTGCAGCTATCGAGCTCGGTAAGGCACAGTGAAAAGTGGGGTTTAATAGCATAATTACTGTGTTCCCATCAAGTCGGATCGAATCCCGGCGAATGCATGCGAGCTTCTAAAAATGAAGAATCACATCTTTTCGTTCGAATTCACGTAGAAGAGGCGGTCCCATGGCTGTGATCACGATATGAACAGTGCCTAAATCTGTGAACTAAGTTGCTTGCTTTCAACTTTCCTGTCACTGCTAAAGTGCCGTACGGTTCTGCGGGTTGTAGAGTTGTGTCTAGAAAGGGATAGAAGGACCAAATCCCAACGAATGCGAAGAACACTTAAGCTATAACCACCATAACAAAATGTGCGTGAAAGGTGGCAACACTGTTGTGACGTATCGATACTGCCATCGCTGTGGCAGGAGAACTGCATTGTGACAACTTACGGGTGCACGCAGTTGTTGGGTTATGTCTTTGTTGGTGCGCGGACTGGTCTAGTGTGTTCGTCCAGCTGTAGAAATGGAGGCAAGCAAAGAAGAGCGGAGACGTGTGGTTCGTTTTCTGGTGACTGAGTGTGCTGGAGTATGTGCTGTGTATGGCGAACACAGCATGTCCATGACGAGTGTGCACGAGTGGCATAGGAGATTCCGAGAAGAGCGCACATCAGTGCAAGATGATGCGCGCCCAGGTCAGCCCTATAGATCCATTACTCCTGATGTGATACAGCGGACTGATGGCCTTATCCGGGAAAACGGGTGAATCACGGGGGGAGGGAGGAAGACAATCTTAGACGTCGGTTTCATTCGGACGAGGAAGTGCAAGAGTGGGTGTGGTTGTGAATCTGCCAGCGATCTACTGTGTGGAGATGAGAAGAATGCAAGAACCCGGAATGTCCCTGCAAGCACGAACTTCCTGTTCTGCCCAGACAGGTCAGCTCTTATCTGCTACAAGAAAACATCGACTCTCACTTCGCAGTGTTCAGCGTCTTGCCTAATCTAATCAAGTATGTGAACACCCAGAATAATATGGGCGAATCTATCTGGTGTTTTCACTTAGCTGGTTCATATATTGCTCGCACATACCAAATCACAGCATTAATAAGAGCAAAAGTCTGCAAAATTACCGGCTAAATCTTTCCCAATCATTATTTCAGTATGGTACGAAAACCGGGATTATTGCCTCGAAAAACTTCCAGCGACAAAGTTGGAAATAAAGTTTCAAAGTGAGAAAGGAATACGAACGAACGCAGGACAACGCAATAGCAATGGGTGGATTACAACTGACAAGAGCGAAGAGCTGTCAGTAAAGGTACGCTTTCCTAAACGCGACTCCAGCGATAATCGCTCAGCGATCATCGTGCAGGACTCCTCTTCTGAGTTTGCATGTTATCATTTTCCTACACGCGACGATCGCTGAGCGACTATCGTGGGGCTATTATCGCTGGAGTCGCTTCTAGGAAAACGTACCTTAAAGGTAAATATAAAGTCGGATGAGAGCCTCCGTGGCTCCGACGGCAGCGCGTCGGCCTCTCACCGCTGGATACCGTGGTTCAAGTACCGGTCACTCCATGTAAGATTTGTGCTGGGCAAAGCGGAGGTGGGACAGGTTTTTCTCCGGGTACTCAGGTTTTCCCTGTCATCTTTCATTCCAGCAAGACTCTCCATTCTTAATTTATAGCATCTATCAGTCACTAATAAATACCTTTGGGGAGTGGCGACCCCATCGTACTTATAGCCTATATATATAATTCTTTCATTACATCCCTGACCCGGTCACTGACTGGAAAACAGGTTGTAGGTTTTTCATAAAGTCGCACAGGTAGTAACCCGGTTGCTATGGTAACGAATACGTCACTGGGTCTGCTGGCGAACACCCCTTCGTCCCGTGCCTCACCCGGCATGTGCATTCTGCGGATCTCCAAACAATACCTCTTTGTAAACAACTGTAAGTGATCGTCTCGTCTCCCAGTTGGATAAATGTATTAACGCTTTTGGTAAATACTTTTGAACATAAACATTCCATGGTCACATCGTAGCGGGTGTTCGGTTTCCGTATAAATGCTCCTTATAGACTTAAGAAAATGGAAATTGCAACACCATGAAGGCATTGGTCGTTTGTATTGATTTTCAAGATATGGAACGATGCCATGTAGGTATGTAAACGATCAACGTTTCAGACCCATTGGATTGTTGCTACAGGTCTCCCCACGTAAATTGGTCGCGGAAGAATCAACTCCAGTATACGGACTCTGGTGTAGCGTAGTTGACTTCCAGTCTGGACGGTAAAGCGTTCCCCGTCAAACATGCCTCGACCAAGGACCAAGGGGGATGTTTTCATTCCCCTTCCTGAAGGGAAGGGGCGGGCCACCTAGAAGGTAACGCCTTCTCTCTGGCCAGGAGATTTGGCGGGGTTCGGGGATTTGGAGTGGTTTGTAGTTAGAATAAAGGAGCTTTGGATTTTGAGGAGTTAAGGTGTTTGGCCTCTTGGCTAAGGGTGTAGATCTGTTCCTGTGCTTTTTATTGTTTAAGATACAGAGATTACATATATGCATGGGTTTTACAATTATGGTTTACAGAGCTTTATGATTTACAATTGGTATAAGACAATTTGTTATAAGACAGTGATACATGTTATTGTTGGTGGTTAGGTAGAAGGAATTGGGTTACTTGTTGGTATAGGGTAGAGAAGTTGAGTAAAGATGTGAGAAGGACTTGGAGTAGGTAGGTTCGGGTCTGGGAGTTTAGTTGATGGGATTGTGGATTGGGGAGTCGGGTGCGGTTGTGTGAGGTGGATGGGCGGGGGGAGGATTGCGGGGGAGATCTGGATGGCTCCACACGATGTTGGCGGCCGAATAGTCTGATCCCCTGCTCGATCAATCTTTGGGCTTCTTGGGGACTTTGCAGTTGTAGCCTCAGCATATAGGTGGGTCCGGTGGCGTTGAATATCCTGGAAGCCCGTAGGAGATGGATTCCGGCCTGTCGAATTTCATGATTGATGAGGTGCTGAGGTATGGCCGGGTTGACTCCTCTCACGACGCAGCTGGGGTTGCACTCGGGCGGTGGTGGTGGCGGAGATGGTTCATTGCAGTCGGGCGGTGGCGGCGATGGTCGTCTGGTGGTTTCCATTGGTTCCTCGTCGGGTGGCCGAACCGAAGTATTGGGTGGGGTAGTTGGGATGGGAGATATCATTATAGGTGAGTTGTGGGTCGAGACTATGGTGGTTATGGGGGTCTTAGGTGAGGTGGGGGTAGGGTATGTGGCGGTAGTGGTTGTGATGGTAGTGGTCGGAGTTGTATAGGTGTAGGATGAGGGCTGTTGAGATGGGATGTACGGAGGTGGCTGGGTGCAGGGTTTCGGTGTCGGTGGGGGAGGGATATACTCAGGTGGCCGAGTCCCCGGTTTCGGTTCAAAATCATTTACCATGTGCGGTGGGCATGGATCTACGTAGAACTAGCGGCCGTGGATGAAAATTCCGAATTTCAGGGCTTGCTGGACGTCGTGAGATGTGGCCAGTTGGATCAAAAAGTTCTCTGTGGGAATGCAGTTCTCTAGAATTCGAGAAGCATTTGTAGCTGGTACACCGCTGTTTTGTAGAGAACGGAGGAGACCTCCGTCCGTCACTGAGAAATCAACGCCTTTTAGTACACAATTAGGCATGATTGGGGAGGCCGACTTCCTTATTGGTGTCTGGCCTAATTATGCTGTTTGGCACGGCAGGGAACAAAGTTAGAGATGAGGTGTTACCCTGCCGTAATAAAAATATAGGCGTGATCGATTTCCGAGCTTGGAGGCATGCCTCGACGACAGAGAAGAGCACGCTATCAACAACTGTCGCCGTTTGAGAGGGCTCGGATAAGTGGGCTGTGTGAGGCTGGATTATCGCTAAGGACTGTCGCTGCACGTGTTGGCCGACAGGCATCTCCGGTACAACGTGTATGGCAGCAGTGGTCAAATGAAGGTACCCACACTCGTAGACCTGGCACAGGCCCAGCGCGACAGACAACTGTGAGAGAGGATCGCCGCATCGTTCGGATGGCCCGGATGGAACCCCATGCAACAGCAGCGCAAATTCGAGCAGCTGTGGCACCCCACGTTACACAACAAACAGTTGGTAATCGCCTGCGTGCAGCTGGCTTACGAGCCCGTGTCCCTGCAAAAGGTGTTCCATTGACCCCACAACAGCGACATGTAAGGCTGGCCTGGTGTCGAGAAAGATCGACGTGGGTCGACGAATGGCATAGGGTCGTCTTTAGTGATGAATCGCGCTTCTGTCTTGCCCGCAGTGATCGCCGGAATCGTGTGCGCCGACGTACCGGGGAGAGGGGCCACCCAGATCTTATTGTCGAGAGGCACACAGGGCCAATACCAAGCATTATGGTCTGGAGAGCTATTGGCTTTAATGTGAAATCACAATTAGTGCTTGTTGAGGGCACTATGACTGCTCCACAGTACGTTGATAGGGTACTCAATCCAGTGGTTGTCGCTATGATGGCGAACATTGCTAATGGGATGTTTCAGCAGGAAAATGCCCGGGTTCACACTGCACGCATCTCCAGAGAAGGTCTTCACGACATCACAACAGAATGGCCCGCCAGATCCCCGGACCTCAGTCCTATTGAGTATGTGTGGGACATGATGGGTCGACAACTGGCCAACCGTCCTCAGACACCCACAACTCTGGAACAACTGACCCGTGCAGTGCAGAAAGCATGGGCCACAATTCCTCAGGAAGCGATCCAGGGCCTTATTGACTCGATGCCTCGACGAATTCATCAATGTATTGCAGCTCGTGGTGGGCACATCCTGTATTGATTGTTGTCCAAACTTGAGGTCAGAGGGACCTGAAAGTGTAATCATCGAATCACAACCGAACACTCGTCCTGCATGTTCAAATGCAGCAATGTATCATCACTCCTTCTGGATGTTGCAATTTCCATTTTCTTCAGTGTATAACGAATATCAAGGTAGCCACCAGTAAAATCCAATCAGTTTAGTTTTTAACCTGGGGGTAACATACTACCTATGTCTGAAGAGAAGTCGCGGCAGCTTGTAGGGACTGCACGAGTAACAGGCACTACACTCTCAGCTACAAACATTACTCGTAACAGGCAATGCGAGCTCTCTGAATTAATGCATATTCCTCATCACACTGTCGTCCGACTCGTTGGCTGAACGGTCAGCGTACTGGCCTTAGGTTCAGAGGGTCCCGGGTTCGATTCCCTCCCGGTTCGGGGATTTTAACCTTAATTGGTTAATTGCACTGGCACGGGGGCTGGGTGTATGTGTTGTCTTCATCATTTCATCCTCATAACGACGTGCAGGTCACCTACGGGAGTCAAATAGAAAGACCTGCACCTGGCGAGCCGAACCCGCCCTGGGACATCCTTGCATTAAAAGCCATACGACATTTCATCACACTGTTTATATGCAGTACATACAGTAGATGTACAACCAAGGCAGAATTGCACTACCACTTAAAAAATTCACGACAGCACCTCAGTTCGCAAGAGTCAGAGCGGTCGAAACAGGTGTTTATTGTCAGGCCTTGAGACTTGAGACAAGCTCATGCGCGACTGTCATCCTTATCCCATGCTTATCCGCGCCACTTCTCGTCAGAAGACTGTAGTAATGATTGTCTTAAGGAGGTAAACCTCGATGTCATCGCCCCATCTAGGAATATAACAATGACACAGGTGTACTTTGAAATTCATATTGAACCCATGACCTTTGTGCCCTAAGAACATTATGCATAATGTAACAAAATAATTAAAAGTTGGATTCTTGATAGCATGGATTTGACACGTGACGAGGGGGTGATTACCTTCGGTCCCACGCTCTGGGGTACGTGACGTCAACCACACGTGTCGACGGCGGAAGAATCTCAAGTCATTTTTATGAACTATTTCAAAGCGCGTGTACACGGCGTGACCACGCCAAGTCAAAAAAATATAGTGCCTATCAAAGGAGGTCAATCATCTCACAAATCGAACCCGTAAAATTTTTAAATGTCCATGAACACTACCATCAGAAATGTAGCAAGCATGTAGTCACTTTCAAAACTCTTGAAATTACAGTTTAGGTAAGTCAGAAATTTTATAGAAATTTTCTTGGCGGCAAAGGGAGAGATCCGAAGAGAGGGGGTAACTGCTATAAATATGAAGGGACGCCATGACGAAGTTTCCTTCTCCGGCATTTGTGATACAAAGCGGACGAAAATTTGTTGAGCTGCTCTGCGAAATCAAACCAACAAAAGTAGACTGAGTTCGACTGCAGATTTTAGCCATTGCGACTAAGTCTTGACTCCATGGGGAGATAGTTTTCTTGAGAGAAATAAGTGTATCAGATAGGACGGTCAAAGTACTGAAATATTCTAATGTGATGAAGTAATTCGTGTGCGGGAATAATTACAATCCATCGTGTGCGCTCCGCAAACAAGTGAAGGGTATTTCTTTTTTTTATGCTTTATTCCAGGAAACCTGAAGAAACATAATGAGATGTACAGCCATGAATGTAAAGATGGCTAAATAAAATGCCAGGGTCACAGGTGAGCCCTAAGATGAATACTGGCGTGACGACATGAGGTAGGTGACTTCCCATCTTACTACCTCTTATATCTCGTATCGTGATTTCTAAAAGTGTATTTGAATGGGGATATACGACGCAGTGGTCGCCCTACTAAGTTTTGGTAAATGTGAGAGTACGACTGAAAGAGTCATTTGTTTTATTTCCACTTGGATAAATTTTTGAAGTCTTGCGAGGGCCGTATAATGTTGTAAAAAGTTATTGAATAGGATTCCGAAGTGATATCACGTCCAATGTAGATCGTCATCCGTGTGAGTGTACTGCCTGTATTTTGTGATGTCGAAGTAAGATGTTCATTCGATGTAAAATTCTTCTGTCTGCAATTTGACGTTAATAATAATAATCCATGGTTACTCATTTTCAATCGAGTGGAAGCGCGCTGTCGGGTGAGAGCCAAGGGTGATGAATTTGGTCACGGAGAGAAACGTTTTTCTATGCCCATTTTAAACTGTGTCTGACTGACAATAAAAAGATCTAGTAGAATGTTTCAGTCATTTCTCGTAAAAATCAAGTTATTAAATACGATATCATTTATGCGAAGTTATTCATGAGTAATGCATTGTGCGATATTATACGTCGGTATTTCTAGTGAGGATTTTATTCCAGTTCTTTGTCGATGATAATTGTGGAGCTGGGAAACAGAGGTTAGTTTTGCGAAACAGGTTGGACCTGTCATTGAAGCCGGGACCCGGAAGTCCGAGGAATGTTTTATATGAGTTGAGATGAGATGTGCGAATCAGGTTAGAGTCCTGTCATTGAAGCCGGGATATGATAGCCCGAGGAATATTTTATAATGTTGAGAATGGAAAGAAATTCATAGAAATCCATAGCGGTATAATTGGCGACGCGTATAATTAGTGTGGGTATCTTGAAGCATATCTGTGCATTTTGTTGCTTAGAATATCGTATTTGTTTAATCATGTCGGCAGAGTTTAAAGGTGAGCATTTTTGAGAAGCCAGTCAGCTGGAACAAACAGGTGTTTCATGTAACTGCCAAGCGAGCATGGGGTGAGAGACCTAAGCGGACAGCGGGGATAATAACGGGAATAGGAGTGGAGTCGAGATTGTACTGCGATTCTCGGCCAGGAAAACGTTAAAATGCTGGATTTAGTTGAAATTTCATAGCCGGTAATGATCTAAGTATTGTGAAATACTGTAATTGGGGACGTAATGAACATTTGAAACCATGAACTTTGAGTATAAGGAACAGAATAACCCAATTTCAGGGTTGTCCAAAATATAGAGCGATGGTCGTGATGATCGATTTGTCTGCGAGGGGTGTGCAAAATTCAGTGATGACGAGATATGACATCGTAATTATATGGCGAGTTGTTTGGTTTGTACGTAGATTATTAGGATATCCAAGTGTTAATAACGGTTAGGACTAGATTAGATTTTTAAGCATGATATCACGAGATGGGATATATATAGCTGGACATGAATGATGTAACAAATTCTTTTCCAGCCAGATAAACATCGCAATATTGAATTTTACATCACAGCTGCGTAGAATTTTGTGAGGAAACCAGAGTCCGCGGAGATAAAATTTGTTGTTTGTTAATATTTCGTTAAATCATTTAAATTTATTAAATTATTAAATTCAGTGAAACCGCATTTTGAAATAACTTTAATCAAGCGAATAACTTGGAGATGCATTCTGGAAATTTTAGTTTGTTGTCTGGGGAATATTAAAAATAAAGTAAAGATTAAAGGGACATATCCGAAGAAAATGGATTTTACTGCCACAAAGTTTGTGAGAATTGCTAGTGTTGTAATTATTGAACTTTGATTGATTGAGCAGTGAATGTGCTGGGGATAGTAAAGTGGAAACTTTGGTCATCAACCGATGTAACTTAATTGTGTTTAGCCTTCAGCCTAGAAACTTGGATGGTCAGGGGGTCATCAACCTCAGTGACTTAGATTAGGGCCATATGCCATTGTAGCATCATTTCCTTGCGGTCATCATCCACAATGACTTTAAAGTAACTTAGAAGATTAGATGTCGGTCCATGACATAGACGCAGGTCACATCGATTCAGTTAAGGGTCCATGCCGTAGAACCACTGTGTGGCACACACCGATTGGACGGCCTTAATTATACTCAGAGTCCAGAGTTCGTGTTACGAGGGCTGGACCATAACGAATCACTATGATGGTACATGTGGTCTCACATGGAAGCCGAATTTAAGGATTTCCAGACTTTCCTTTCTTAAATGATTAATAATTGAGATAATGGTTTCTAGTAAGATTGCCCATCAGGCAGTTACGTTAAAGTCTCACACCAGTGTTCTGACATTTATGTAAAAATGATTGTGGTGTCCAGTGGACACAATTGACTATGACATCGTTGACAAAGTAAATTACTTCATTTCCCTGAATAAATAGGAATCTTTTAAATAGACCTTTCATTCCAGTAGATAGATTAGAATTAATGAACCCTACCTTTACCTCAGCAAGTGACGAAGAACCCGAAACGACCCAAGAGACAGATCTCATGAGCTTTGCTGATAGGTAAGGAAGGTAGGTATCCCTCAATATGGACCTAAAGGGTTCAGTAAAATGTCGCACCAACGATGGGGCATAAGTCACGATAACGATGAGGGAACCTAAGTCACGATAACGATAAGGATATTTGGAAAAATCGTGTACTAGAGGAAAAGAGAAATAATGTTGAGGCTATGCCACATTATGGATGATAAAATAGTGCGCCAGAGTTGATAGCGAACTCGAAGAAATAGATAAACGCCCGATGAGTAAGGCTAGGAGATACCACTATGAGAATAATTTATCTACTGAATGAAAGGTATAATTTAAGTGTGTTAGTGTAATTTCCCAAATTTTTGAATACTGGTTTGAGTGTTCTGGCTGATCACTTTGATCGAGTGAACATTGCAGTTCACGTTTTATTAAATAAAAATTTTAGAGAATGTTGCATTAACAGTGTGATGTGTCAGATAGGAGGATGTTGTGATGTTTATCGTTGTAGTCGTATTATACGCCGTTGAAGTCTCGGGCTCACCGATGACCTATCGTTTTCTGTTAAATACAGTATGTTTATGCAGGAGGGAGAATTGGCCCAAGGGCCGTTGTACCAAATGATCAAGGACTTAAGTGAGAATATTAAATCTATGAGTGTAAGGTTGGAAACAGTGGACAATAAATTAGATAGTGCAGATGTAGAATTGAAAGGTATGAAGGAAGTTGTTCAAAATGTTGACATTAAAGTGCAGGACACTCAGGATAGTTGTAAGGAAGCTAGCGTTGATATTAGGAAGGACATTGGTGACTTAAATGTGAAGGTGGAGCAGAACACTAAAGCACAGGTTGACTTTAAACATGAAATAAATCAGCAGTTCATGGAAACTCGCGAGCTACATCGTGTTCTCAGTGAAAATCAGGACATAATTAGAGGAGACCTCGATAGGCACGTCAACGAAAGTAGGGAACTACATAAGCAGTTGATGTCAGATCAAGCTGAGCTTAGGGCCGATCTGAAGACAGAGGTAGAGAAGTTCAACATCATGCGTGAAGACGATAAGTCAAAGGTCTTCACAGCAATGAATGAACGTAAGGAAATGTTGTGTAAAGAGATAGCCGTCGTAAATGACAAAGTAGACCAGGTAGCCGAAGACGTCAAGGCAACTGTAGACCAGCGTATTGAGGCCATTGACTTTAAATTAATCCAGATGAATAAAGAGGATATGAGAAAATTAGGTACAACTCAGGAAGAAACGGCTAGGAGTATTGAGGAGGTACAAGCAGATATTGAGGAACTAGGAAAGGATCTAGGCGATACAAGGGTAGACCTATCGAAACAACTTAAAGATACCCAAGATAAGGTCATAACACTGAGCGACGAGTTGACATCTGTTCATGAGGCTCTTAAGGGGGAAGTTAGTGCCCGAAAATTGGAACTGGATGGGTTAGTGAACAATATCGTAGGAGTCCAGGCCAAGATAGAGGAAGTGGTTAGTAAATCTCGCCGCACCTCAGATATGTCGTTCAGTTGCCATAGCAACGCTAGTAGTCCCATACATCCTACAGGGAACGGACACTTTGACAATTCTACCCATTCTCAGGGGCAAAACGTCACTAATGTTATAAACATGATTCGTCTTAAGGAAGATCAGCCTAAGAAATTCGATGGCAGTGGTACCCAGATGCCAAAGGGTTTTCTTAGAGAACTTAGAGAGTATATTCGCGATAATAGGATACCTGAAGAGAGGCAACTAAGGACTGTGGAACGGTACCTAGACGGAGTTGCGTCGCTGTGGTTCAAAGGTTTCCGATATAGCTTTGACACGTTCGAGGAATTTCAGACCGCATTTTTGGGCAAATTTTGGAATTCTGAGATTCAGCAGAACCTAAGGCTAGAGTTATATAGTCGCCGGTATAACACAGCAGGACCGCCGAAATTTTCGCTTTACTTTACGGAACAATTAGTTAAGTTCAAGGAACTGGAATCAGCCCCAAGTCAGCAAGAACTGGTTCAGGCTATCCAGAAACAGTTCCCACCGGATATCCAGAGAATATTAATTGCTGCGAAGGTCGAAACCCCGATGCAGGCAGAATTGATATTGCGACAGCTGGACCAGACCCATTCGCATCAATCAGCCCCGCGAATAGTCAGGCATTCAGAGCCCCAGGTGAATGTCGTAAATCACAGTCAGGAGAGCGCGCCACATAGGGAAGTTTCACGAGCACCGAGATATGAGAATGAGGGGCGGCGGTTCGACACCAGGCCATACCAAGGTAGGAAGAACTGGGAACAGCCCAGATACCATCACGAAGAGTGGGACAGACGCCGAGAACAATGGAGAAGAAACCAGGGTCGATACCAGGGGAACTCAGATCTAAGACGAAGGAACCCACGCGGGAATGAAGGCAACAGAAGAGGGGACGGTTACGAAAATTCCAGACGTTCTGACCGTTGGCACGGGCCTGAAGAGAGAAGGAGAGAAGGGGACCAGTATTTGAGAGAGCTGAGGTCAGGTACCGGACAGGACAAATGGAAGGACAGCATCCAACGAAGGGAAGTCAACACTGACTGTGTAGGAGCTCAAGACATGTCCCATACTGGAGCTATCCGAAAGACCTACCACCAGGATAGGGAATTAAACCCTAACGCGCCTCATTTCGACGAAAATCTGAATTCGTCAAATGAGCGAGAAAAAAAACTCCAAATTTCCAGTAGTGGTTACGAGACAGGATTCCCACACACAGCCTGAATATATTTCTCGCGACGGCTGGATAGTAGCCCAGATTGACTCCTGGATTATACAACCAGATGAATTAGTGGAAGACCACCTCAGACAGGAGGTTAGGAAAATAAGAGAGCTACCAATCATTAATGTCAGGATATGCAACTTTAAGGTGAGCTGTTTATTGGATACAGGCGCCAGCATCAGCTTAATTTCACAAAATTTCTTTAACGAATTGTCTACTCGGAAGAAATTGCCAGAAATTCCTGTAGCAAATATCAAAATTAGAGGAGTCATTCCCGACAAAACTGCCATTTGTAAAACGCAGACATTTTTGGATTTGCAGATAGGAGACATGACATTTTCGCATCCTTTTGTCATAATTTCAAAGCTGCACTATAATGTTATTCTGGGGGCAGACTTCATTTGTGAAAGTAATGCCGTCATCGATTTAGGAAGGAGAGAGGTGAAATTTAGGAAGGATGACGGACCGGAATTAGTAGCTCTAAACGAAGAATCATTGGGTCAGACTGGGAGAAGAATGTGTGAGGAAGAAGTCCATTTCACTACCGTTTCTAAGGAGGCAGAAGAGGAGATAGAACAGGGAGAATTTGAGGAAGGTTCTGAGGAGGAAGACTTTGACAGCGAGGAAGACTTTGACGGCGAGGAAGGGATAAATAGCTCAGTCGAAAATTCAGTGGAGAACTACCAGGAAGCTGAAGGCATCAACCAGTATCCGTACACCAGAAGATGACCAACTGCATAAGAGAGAGGAAAGGAATTTACATTCAAAGGTCATGTTTCATCAGACGTCAAAATTAGAAATTTCGCCATCTGGAGTATTTAAAGGAAATTCCTTGTCACTGTGCGAAAGGAATTCGTGTCTTGGCGGAAATATGAACCCATGACCTTTGTGCCCTAAGAACATTATGCATAATGTAACAAAATAATTAAAAGTTGGATTCTTGATAGCATGGATTTGACACGTGACGAGGGGGTGATTACCTTCGGTCCCACGCTCTGGGGTACGTGACGTCAACCACACGTGTCGACGGCGGAAGAATCTCAAGTCATTTTTATGAACTATTTCAAAGCGCGTGTACACGGCGTGACCACGCCAAGTCAAAAAAATATAGTGCCTATCAAAGGAGGTCAATCATCTCACAAATCGAACCCGTAAAATTTTTAAATGTCCATGAACACTACCATCAGAAATGTAGCAAACATGTAGTCACTTTCAAAACTCTTGAAATTACAGTTTAGGTAAGTCAGAAATTTTATAGAAATTTTCTTGGCGGCAAAGGGAGAGATCCGAAGAGAGGGGGTAACTGCTATAAATATGAAGGGACGCCATGACGAAGTTTCCTTCTCCGGCATTTGTGATACAAAGCGGACGAAAATTTGTTGAGCTGCTCTGCGAAATCAAACCAACAAAAGTAGACTGAGTTCGACTGCAGATTTTAGCCATTGCGACTAAGTCTTGACTCCATGGGGAGATAGTTTTCTTGAGAGAAATAAGTGTATCAGATAGGACGGTCAAAGTACTGAAATATTCTAATGTGATGAAGTAATTCGTGTGCGGGAATAATTACAATCCATCGTGTGCGCTCCGCAAACAAGTGAAGGGTATTTCTTTTTTTTATGCTTTATTCCAGGAAACCTGAAGAAACATAATGAGATGTACAGCCATGAATGTAAAGATGGCTAAATAAAATGCCAGGGTCACAGGTGAGCCCTAAGATGAATACTGGCGTGACGACATGAGGTAGGTGACTTCCCATCTTACTACCTCTTATATCTCGTATCGTGATTTCTAAAAGTGTATTTGAATGGGGATATACGACGCAGTGGTCGCCCTACTAAGTTTTGGTAAATGTGAGAGTACGACTGAAAGAGTCATTTGTTTTATTTCCACTTGGATAAATTTTTGAAGTCTTGCGAGGGCCGTATAATGTTGTAAAAAGTTATTGAATAGGATTCCGAAGTGATATCACGTCCAATGTAGATCGTCATCCGTGTGAGTGTACTGCCTGTATTTTGTGATGTCGAAGTAAGATGTTCATTCGATGTAAAATTCTTCTGTCTGCAATTTGACGTTAATAATAATAATCCATGGTTACTCATTTTCAATCGAGTGGAAGCGCGCTGTCGGGTGAGAGCCAAGGGTGATGAATTTGGTCACGGAGAGAAACGTTTTTCTATGCCCATTTTAAACTGTGTCTGACTGACAATAAAAAGATCTAGTAGAATGTTTCAGTCATTTCTCGTAAAAATCAAGTTATTAAATACGATATCATTTATGCGAAGTTATTCATGAGTAATGCATTGTGCGATATTATACGTCGGTATTTCTAGTGAGGATTTTATTCCAGTTCTTTGTCGATGATAATTGTGGAGCTGGGAAACAGAGGTTAGTTTTGCGAAACAGGTTGGACCTGTCATTGAAGCCGGGACCCGGAAGTCCGAGGAATGTTTTATATGAGTTGAGATGAGATGTGCGAATCAGGTTAGAGTCCTGTCATTGAAGCCGGGATATGATAGCCCGAGGAATATTTTATAATGTTGAGAATGGAAAGAAATTCATAGAAATCCATAGCGGTATAATTGGCGACGCGTATAATTAGTGTGGGCATCTTGAAGCATATCTGTGCATTTTGTTGGTTAGAATATCGTATTTGTTTAATCATGTCGGCAGAGTTTAAAGGTGAGCATTTTTGAGAAGCCAGTCAGCTGGAACAAACAGGTGTTTCATGTAACTGCCAAGCGAGCATGGGGTGAGAGACCTAAGCGGACAGCGGGGATAATAACGGGAATAGGAGTGGAGTCGAGATTGTACTGCGATTCTCGGCCAGGAAAACGTTAAAATGCTGGATTTAGTTGAAATTTCATAGCCGGTAATGATCTAAGTATTGTGAAATACTGTAATTGGGGACGTAATGAACATTTGAAACCATGAACTTTGAGTATAAGGAACAGAATAACCCAATTTCAGGGTTGTCCAAAATATAGAGCGATGGTCGTGATGATCGATTTGTCTGCGAGGGGTGTGCAAAATTCAGTGATGACGAGATATGACATCGTAATTATATGGCGAGTTGTTTGGTTTGTACGTAGATTATTAGGATATCCAAGTGTTAATAACGGTTAGGACTAGATTAGATTTTTAAGCATGATATCACGAGATGGGATATATATAGCTGGACATGAATGATGTAACAAATTCTTTTCCAGCCAGATAAACATCTCAATATTGAATTTTACATCACAGCTGCGTAGAATTTTGTGAGGAAACCAGAGTCCGCGGAGATAAAATTTGTTGTTTGTTAATATTTCGTTAAATCATTTAAATTTATTAAATTATTAAATTCAGTGAAACCGCATTTTGAAATAACTTTAATCAAGCGAATAACTTGGAGATGCATTCTGGAAATTTTAGTTTGTTGTCTGGGGAATATTAAAAATAAAGTAAAGATTAAAGGGACATATCCGAAGAAAATGGATTTTACTGCCACAAAGTTTGTGAGCATTGCTATTGTTGTAATTATTGAACTTTGATTGATTGAGCAGTGAATGTGCTGGGGATAGTACAGTGGAAACTTTGGTCATCAACCGATGTAACTTAATTGTGTTTAGCCTTCAGCCTAGAAACCTGGATGGTCAGGGGGTCATCAACCTCAGTGACTTAGATTAGGGCCATATGCCATTGTAGCATCATTTCCTTGCGGTCATCATCCACAATGACTTTAAAGTAACTTAGAAGATTAGATGTCGGTCCATGACATAGACGCAGGTCACATCGATTCAGTTAAGGGTCCATGCCGTAGAACCACTGTGTGGCACACACCGATTGGACGGCCTTAATTATACTCAGAGTCCAGAGTTCGTGTTACGAGGGCTGGACCATAACGAATCACTATGATGGTACATGTGGTCTCACATGGAAGCCGAATTTAAGGATTTCCAGACTTTCCTTTCTTAAATGATTAATAATTGAGATAATGGTTTCTAGTAAGATTGCCCATCAGGCAGTTACGTTAAAGTCTCACACCAGTGTTCTGACATTTATGTAAAAATGATTGTGGTGTCCAGTGGACACAATTGACTATGACATCGTTGACAAAGTAAATTACTTCATTTCCCTGAATAAATAGGAATCTTTTAAATAGACCTTTCATTCCAGTAGATAGATTAGAATTAATGAACCCTACCTTTACCTCAGCAAGTGACGAAGAACCCGAAACGACCCAAGAGACAGATCTCATGAGCTTTGCTGATAGGTAAGGAAGGTAGGTATCCCTCAATATGGACCTAAAGGGTTCAATATGTTGAAGCATTTTCTGGCAAATAAATACAGAAGTCCTTTGAAAAATACTTCTTCTAAAGCGTGATTTTATGTCTAATTGTAAGTTACACTTTGGACAAACATGAGAATGGTAGCTGAAGTATGAACATGTGGGAGGAATAAGGTGTGATAAGGTTGGATTGTAATAATCATGTTACTGGTTCTGCGTCCCAGTAACTGCATTTTTATGGTTTTCGTAGACGGAGTTTTGTACTGCAGGAATAATGACATGAGTAAATCTATGAACATGAGGTTGACGTATCTGAGCACCTTCAAATATCACCGGACGAGAGCCAGGATCGAATGCGCCAAGTTTGGATCAGAAGGCCACTTGGGCTACTCATCTTGTCAATATTGATTTTATATTGTTCTCAAGGCGGTTACGATTTTTGAAGGCCCCGGAGAATCAAAGTTTTGTTCCAAGACTATTTTGTACCAGCATGTAAATCTATCGTCGAGTAGCTGACGTATTTCAGCGCCTTTAAACACTACCACTAACTGGGGATGAGAAAGCCAGCTAGCACTCCCTTAGCCCGGCAGGTTGAGGTCAGAGATATGGGTGCAAGAAAGTAATGAAATTGAACGCAAGGACGTAAACTCTATTAATATTATTGCATTTTACGTCCCATCAACTACTTTGACGGTTTTAGGAGACGTCAAGGTGCCGGAATTGTATCCCGCAGGAGTGTTTTAATTGCCAATAAATTTACAGACACAAGCCTAACGTATTTCAGCACATTCAAATACCATCGGACTGAGCCAGGATGGAACCAGGCATGTTAGGATCAGACCTTCAGCGCCTCACCCGACTGAGCCACTCAGCCCAGCGTAAAATTCACCACATTTTGCGACACAGAGTGTTTCCCCTCGAAACATTTTAAAGGAGTTATTGGTAATGTAAGAAAACGTCAACCAAGTCTGCCGTACATATATCTATTTCCCCAGTTTTTGTGGACGCCGAAGTGCCAAATTTTTTTCCATACGAGTAACTCACGTGCCCTCAAATCTAGAGACACTAGGCTGGTATATCTGATTAACTCCTAACACCACCGGACTGAGTCCGAAACGATTTCATCTATTTGGTTTCAGAAACAAAGTGCCCAGCCGTTCGAATCAGTCAGCCGGGTTTATCCAAAGAGGATAGCGCGAATAGAGAATGGTACCTGTTGTAGAAATGCATTGTCATTAAATAATGTTGCTGTTGTACTTGATAATGATATTTGGAAATTACATTTCTAGATTATCTTGAAACCTACAGTTCCCTTATAAAGGTAGCCTCTGACTCCAGACAGCGTAGTCTCTCAACCGGACACTTTGACAAAAGGAAATTCGTCATTGGGAGACATGTTTCTATCTTCACGCTCTCTTAGAGTTGAACAGTGTTATTCGCTGACGCAACTCGCAATTTTTCTTTTTCAGCAACCTTCTTTTTTTTAACCGTTTTTTCCACACCTGTGGGATCGCGGGTGCGAACTGTGTCGCACATGTGGATTTGGCCCTATTTTACGGCCGGATACCCTACCTGACGCAACCCTATATGGAGGAAAGTAATCACTATTGTGTATTTCTGTGGTGGTTGGTAGTGTAGTGTGTTGTCTGAGTATGAAGAGGAAAGTGTTGGTACAAACTCAAACACCCAGTCCCCATGCCAGAAGAATTAATCAAAGCCGATTAAAATCCCCGACCCGGCCGAGAATCGAACCCGGTATCCTCTGAACCGAAGGCCTCAACGCTGAACATTCAGCCAATGAGTCTGACTTTCGTGTTCAACAATACCAGTGGGATATTTATTGCAACCAAGTAACCTGTTTATTTATGATAGGCCTACTGTTGATATCGTGATCGCAGCCAAGAACCCAGATTAATTTTAAGCGGAAGCAGAACCACAGAAGCGCTACATTTATTTTCGAAATTCCACTTTAATTGCCCGGGATTCCAACAGTGATCACCTTGGTGAGCAGTCAGAGACTATGCCACTCGGCCATTTTCCCGACTTCAAAAGGGTAAAAATTAACAAACAAATTTTCTGTTTGTTATTTGGAATGCAAAATTCCACCTTGCTTCTATACGTTTTTTCCAAATTCACACTGCGTTATGACGGCACTGTACTGTTATTTACATGGCCGTAACGTACGAACAAGGGAAACGTTTACTATTACGCAAGTTTTCATTTGGTCCCTGAGGTGATGGCGGGTCTTCTAGACGGTAACGCCGTCTACAAGGCCAGAAGATTTTTTTCTGAGGTGTGATTTGCGGACAAGGTGAGGTGGGTGTGGCCGTGGCCTATAACAGAAGCTTTCCCGGCATTCACTTTATTGCAGGAGAATGGAAAACTACGGAAAACAATTCTCAGGACTGTCGATGGTGGGGACCTGTCCGTGCGCCTCCCGAATGGCCGGCTTAAAGCTAATATGCAAAGCAGCTAACGGTTTATTTAGGTCACTAGAATGAGTTTCCTTATTCCTCCTGAACGTGCCTTCCCGTAGACTTTCTTCCATATTCCCTACTCTCACATTTTTCTTAGCCAAAGATCCATCTCTACACGTATTCCAACGAAGTTTAATACCTTATCTCTCAATATGAACCTAAATATCTTAATTTCGTATCCTTCCTTCCGCCTTGAATTTTCAGATAATTTTACTTTGGGTCTTTCCTGTCTCCTTCCTAATCGGTTTTAGCCACCCGTGGACTACGTAAATAACTCTTCATGATTTCAGTTTCCTTTGGCATCACTTGTTCCTTCATTCCCTTGCTTACAGCTTCTTTCTTTTCAGCCGTCCAATGTTGTTTCCTCTTTGTCACCGTTTCTAGCTCTTCTCCTGTATTTGAGTGAATTTCCTTTGTTATGTCGTTTATGTAAAATATAGGGTTGTACCGTTTATATTGTGTATAAGTGTGTCCTTCGTAAATGTTTGTGTACTAGTGTACATATTACCGATCTTTATAATCCGGTGTTATGCAGTTGCTGATCCTAAATAAATAAATAAAACAAAAGGAAAACCATTCTCAGGACAGCCAACGGTGGGAACCTGTCCCTCCGCCTCCCGAATATAGAGCTGCAAGGATAGACAAAACTAGTTCCAGTTTAGCCTGAATCTACTCTACTCGGCAATAAGAAAGACTACTACTACTACTACTACTACTACTACTACTACTACTAAATGTTTCATTCCTCCCCTGAAGGGGGAGGCGGGCCTCCTAGATGGTGACACCGTCTTTCAGGCCAGAAGATTTGTCACGGTGAAGAATATACTCGGAGAAGGTGAGAGGGGGTTGACGGCCGTGGCCTAGACTAGGAACTGTCCCAGCATTCGCCTTAGTATATTAGAATGGAACACCACGGAAAAACCATCCTCAGGAGAACTGACTGTGTGGTCCAGCCCTTTCCCGTCTCCCGAATGCAGAGACGAAGAGCCACGGTAGAGATGTGGCCACCCCTCCTCTGCTCGGTTGGCCGGTCAGAGTGCAGAGTTGTTGGACCTCGGACCAGCCGTGGCCACTTGTGGGCCGAGACCCACTCTGCATTCACTGACCAATAAGAAGGTCTACTACTACTACAAGGCGTTTTCATTCCTCCCCTGAAGAGGCAGGCGGGCCTCTTAGAAGGTAACGCCGTCTCTCAGGCCGAGAGATCTGTTACGGTGAAGGAGATGCACGGAGAAAGTGAGAGAGGGTTGGCAGTCGTGGCCTAGATTAGGACTTGTCCCGGCATTTCCCTTAGTGCAGGAGAATTGAAAACAACGGATTAACCATTCTCAGGACAGCCGACAGTCGAGGCCAGCCGTGAGGTACAGCCCTGTCCCGTCTCCCGAATGCAGAGCCGTAAACCCAGGGTAGAGCTGTGGCCACCCCTCCTCTGCTCGGTTAGCCGGGCGCAGTGCTGAGCTGTTGGACAACGGACCAGCCGTGGCCACTTAATGACCACTACGCATCTACCGACTAATAAGAAGGAAGCTATTTAGAGATCTGTAGAAATATTGATGCGCAGCAGGTAAAGAGATCTCATCCTTCAGATTCACCGTATTACTTGTGCATCGTGGAGAAATACAGCATGCTAATACTACATTCAGCCTTTAAGAATTACTTCATCTACTGTATCTCCACCGAAGTAAATCATATCCTGTCAGATTTATGAAGACACTGAGAATAAAAGACAGGTAGAAATCTATAACGCTCGGTGGATGGATATTGAACGTACTGTACATACGATAAAGCTCCCGAGAATGCTTGAATATGCAATATGTGTTACAGAACTGTTAGAAAGAATGCCGGCTTACAGGATCCTAGGACAATCGAAAGTCGGGAATTTATTTCACATGAAAACGTCTTCGACATCGTGATCATCATCCCTCCGTCGATAATGGGTGTGTGTGTGTGCGTGCGTGTGTGTGTGTGTGTGTGTGATTATAATTGTACATCTTCAGGTACCGTTTGTAGACATTTTGATTTAAAGACATTTAGGCTGCCTGCGTGTCAGTTATGACGTTCTGTTTCACTCCACCAGATGGAAGAGGAACAGATGGGTAATATGTGACTAACTTTTAATTAATTTTGTTTGGTAAGCACCACATGCGTCATCAGAGACACCGTCCGTCATAGAGTGCCAAATGGACCTTTTCCCACACTTCAAAATATCCGACTACCTCTGCCAGGTTCGAACCCGAAGGCGGGACTCTAGTACTCATCCACAGAGGGAGCTATTAGACACAACAGTGAACCACATCGCATGCAAAGCTTGGTAGAACTACACAGTATACACTTGTAGGCTCGCTGTAAACTGTATTGCGGGTTGCATACTAGAAATGTTATTGGCACTGGCAATTGTGCCCATCGCTGTAGAGGATGATAGTTTCCAAATATTAAACAAATACCCTCTATTATACATTACTACATATCCTTAAATACATATTTAAAAAAAGCCTCTGTGGTGTAGTGGTTAGTGTGATTAGCTGCCACCCTCTCAGGCCCGGGTTCGATTCCCGGCTCTGCCACGAAATTTGAAAAGTAGCATGAGGACTGGAACGGTGTCCACTCAACCTCAGGAGGTCAGCTGAGTAGAGGGGGTTCGATTCTCCCGTCAGCCATCCTCGAAGTGGTTTTCCGTAGTTTCCCACTTCTCCTCCAGGCAAATGATGGGATGGTATACCTAACGTAAGGCTACGGTCACTTCCTTCCCTCTTCCTCGTCTATCCCCTCCATTCTTTCCATCTCCCACAATGTGCATGTTCAGCATAGCGTGTGAGGCCGCCTGACAGAGGTACTGGTCCTTCTCCACAGTTGTATCCCAGATCTAAAAGTCTCACGCTCCACAACACTGCCATTGAGGTGGTAGAGGTGGGATTCCTCGCTGAGTTCAAGAGAAAATCCAATCCTGGAAGGTAAACGGATTAAGAAAGAAAGAAGGAAATAAAGAAACTAATAAAATAAATAAATACATCTATCCCTCAGTTCCGTTTCCAGATGCTGGGTCCGGAATGAGGTCAGATGAAATTATTATTATTATTATTATTATTATTATTATTATTATTATTATTATTATTATTATTATTAGATGATGTACCCGTGTTTCGCTACGGAATTATCAGAGAGACTGTCTTTACAGTTTTCCCAACTGAAGTCAACATAGATCACTACAAAGACATCAGTAGGAATGTCGCAATTAAAAGCAGTGCTATCATATGGAATACTCGATCAAATGAAAAACCGTACGTTTTCTCAATTTAAACGAACAGTATTACGCTGCCGATCTAACAGTTCAAAGTTCCACTTTTATGTGCGCTCTATATCGCAGGCCTTCACATTTACTTTTCTTCCGACTCTGTAATATTAAGGCATCTAATGTAAAATGATTCCTCCTTTCTTTCATAGCTCCCTCCTGTGTTATTATTCAAAGCGATCGTTCCTTCATAATATTTTCTCATTTTTATAATCATCTTTATAATCGTAATGATCTTCCTTCCCAGTTGTATCCTCGATCCAAAGTCCCACGCCCCAGGACACTGCCATTGAGGAGGTAGAGGTAGGATCCCTCGCTAAGTCCGAGTGAAAGGCCAATCCTGGGCGGCAAACTGATTAAGAAAGGAAGAAGGAAAGAAAGAAAGAAAGAAAAACATGGGTCAAGAATAATAATATATGACATTGAACGGATCATCAGAGCTATAAACTAACAGTAAAATTTTGTAGGACTTATAGCGAAGGTAACTTTGTTGTTCGAAACAACAAAGCTTCAAGCTACACCTCGTAGTAATTTCACGTAACTGTCTTAACAGTATGTTAACACGCTACTACTTCAGACCGGCGATTCGCCCACTATAGCGCTAGTAATGATGATGGTACCAGCTGCTTTAAGAAATTTATGTGCAAAATTTGCAATCCTCTAAAATCCATTTCTCAGGTGAACTTCGGATATTTATTATCTATGATTCGTTAAAATATGTTCAGGCGTTTCCTCACAATTTCTATCAGAGAAAATGGGCTTATCAATGTGTTATTTATATTCCACTTCCTGGAGGAGGAACTTACCCGTTTGGACTGGGCAGCTCCCGCATGACTCATAGAAGAGAACACAAAATTAGGAATGGCTTCATAGCACCAACTCCTTCGAGGTTCACCCACTTTCTTTTGAGTGAGGTAGGTTACTTGCAATTGAAAAGCGGCCGACTTCCACTACTCTGCAAGTATGTTGGTGAGTCATACGGTAAACTCAGCTCTTGAATTTGATATTGGGTGGGTTAAAAAGGTTTACACTTTCAAGTACAATTTCCAGGCATAGAATACTGTAACGGAGAACTGGGATGTGACCTACTTGGCGAGAATCCCGAGAAGGAGGGCGCTCCAGTATCATATAAATAACGTTTGTTTTCACCTTGAAGAGTTTACGTTCGTTCTGTCTTCGGCATCTTTAACGAGTCGATAGTACGTTTATGATAAAAAACTGGAACACCCAAACAGTTAAACGACTTGTCTTTCTATAAAAAAAATATGTAGGGAACGATGGACACTAAAAGCTTGGTTAATTATTTCCAATTTAATACTTTAAAATCAATTTTGCAAAATATAATGATAATACTGTAATAATATCGTAATAATAGCAACATTCCAACAGCCCAAAATCATACTGAATTCCTGAAAGATACGTTTTCCCCAGACATCTTTTGAAAAGACAGAATACATGGCCTCAAACACCCAATCTCATTGAGACATTATATGGCAAACTTGAAAGAGTATAACAATTTAAATATATTGTTGAAACAATTCAGGAAAATACATTCGAAACAAAATTCAACGAAATTAAATTCCAAAAGATGAAAACTGCATATCGACTAAGACAAAATATCTACAACAAAAAAAATATATCTCCAAGCACAACAAAGTAAGACATTACAATATAGTCATTAAACCGGAGTCCGGCTCCATGGCTGAATGGTAAACGTGCTGGACTTTGGTCACAAGGGTCCCGGGTTCATTTCACGGAAGGGTCGGGAATTTTAACTCTCTGGCAAGCGGGCTGAGTATGTGTGTCGTCTTCGTCATCATTTCACCCCTCTTCAAGACGCGCAGGTCACCTACGGGAGTCAAATCAAATGACCTGCATCTGGCGAGCCGAACGTGTCCTCGGACACTCCCGGCACTGAAATCCATACGCCATTTCATTTCATTAAACCGGAATGTTTTTATGGAAAAGAAACGCTAATTTGAACAGGAAAGCAGATTTTGAAAACATTGAGATAAAGGATTACAAAATCATGAGAAAAATTCTATTCCCAAAACACGCCGAAGGACAATACCGACTCAGAGGTAAACAGAAAATCACACAGTTCAAAAACATTCACCGTGACATGAGAAAACACAGGTTAAGATTCTATGGACATATAAAAGAATGGACCCAGATATACTTATAATACAGATTATTGAATTCTATGGAAACCGGATTAAAGCTAAAACAGACACAATGAAATGGATTGGCGAAATCAAAACCGATCCGAAACAGGCAGGAATTACACCGGCAGATGTCCAAAACCGGCTAAAATTCATATCCAACATTGACAAATGGCGAGTTGACCAAGAGGAAAGATCAAAGGTGAAGACTGGGACATTCTGGTCTGAAGACAGAAAGGAAGTCCACAGTAAAAGGTGTGAAAGCAATTTGGGCACAAAGGAAGGCAAATACAGGCCCGTATGTATTCTGCGTAGTCCTAGTGGGCGTATTCGCAAATAGATGATGATGATGGTGAAGGTGAACTACCTGTCCCTGTTGGGTAAAGGTCGTAGGACACAGGAAAACTTGTGCTATCAACCCACTATAGGAGGAGTTCACCGGCCCACTGTGGGTCACAACCTGCCTGCCTACATACTCATAATTATGGATTTCAGCATTGTTTTCTATGATGGGGAGCATCATCACTCAGATAAACTAAAAATATCGATATGGTATTAGATATCGATACTTAATGAAAATGTCGATATGCCCACGCTAAAATATCGATATTAAATGACGATTTTTCACAATACAAGGATTCGAAATGATATTGAATTAGCAAACGTACGCGTGCTTCGCTACGGTATTCTACATTGTATGCGGATTTCTCCGTAAATTACTGTAAATTACGATATTAAATTGCATGTCTCTTAGCGCTTTCCGAGAAACAAAACAGAGAGGACGCTATGGATCACTGGGGAAGTTTCCCAATCACAGTCGAGTTCGGGAGTTTCTACTACAACGGTAGGCCCACTTGGCAACTGGCATTCACAGCAGAGATGGAGAGTTTTCATTATAAAGGCAGCCCCCTTTTCCTAATGCCAGTCATGAGTTAAAAAGACTTGAAAATAGTCGAAAAATGCAGCGCTATCTAACATATCAAAAGTCGAAACACGACTTATTGTAATTTTTTAAGCCTAGAGAGGCAAGGCAGAGGCAATAAATTAAAGCGGAAAACAGAAGTAGAATAGAAATACAGTAAACATTATAGCAAATGCCAGAAAACACCTTACTGTTCAAATATTAACAGCGCCCCTTGGAGCTATTCGAGGACGATTGTAACCTCCAACGGTATTCCGTCAATTTCCCGCAGGAATGGCCGCTTGACCTCTCTCTTGCTTTCTACGCAAGGAACAGCCATGAGTTTACATGAATGACGAAAATGTTATTACGTTACTTCCTTGCTGGCAAGCAGTCAGAGACGTTGCCGTGGTAACTTGTACATTCATTGTCGGTTAGTCGGTCACTCACTGCAAAGCATGAGACCCGTACAAAGTAATAATTTTCTCCGTCATTTGAAGAGTAAGTGAAATTACGTACATGACAAAAGTTGTTTATAATGAAGGAACGTTTCACATGCAGTTCACAGATTTTAGAAAAAAATGCACAGTATGAGAGAAAATGGAAGAAAAACCTTCTGGTTTTCCTATAAACCCTCATCTATTCAGAGATTTTTAAATCATATGTATATCAAAACCTCTCCTGGATGAGTATTCTCTTAATATGAAGTTTGGTCGAGATCTATCCAGCCGTTTCACCGTGATGGTGTAACAAACAGACACGAAAGTTAAAAAACCAGCGATACGGTCTTGAGTTGACCTAAAAAATAGGCAAAACAAACGAAATTACAGACAGCGGACCCCCTGCGACTTTATTGATATAGATTGCGTTAAATTTTGGATCACGACAGTTCCAAGAGAAACAAAATAATGTGTGTAAATTCATGATGAAAAGTTTGTTGCATTTCCACTGAACTTGACTCGTTTAGAAAATTGTTTACGTAATGTGACACTTCACTATTTTTTTCAAGTACGTCCACAGTGTAACCTACTATTCGGAGGAGCCATTTTTGGACCTGGAAGCAACTTTCGCGAGAAAACACCAACCCTGAAACATTTTTGCAATGAATAATTCAAATGTACCCGCAAAGTAAGAATGCTTACAGCATGCAACAGGCCAAATGCAACTGAACTTAAGAAAGACACCCACACATTGAATGGATATCGCACAATATGAGGATAAAAGTCCTTGTTATGATTGTGTCACTACGCCTTTGCTACACTAAAATACTTCGTGACTTTCTTTAACAGCTATAGGCTACTCGGGAAGATTACTCTTAATTATAATTTCGTACGCATTGTTCGATTAATACCACCATTTCTTGTTTTTATAATTTGCTTTTGCGACGCACCGACACAGATAGTTCTTACGGCGACGATGGGATAGGAAAGGGTTAGGAGAGGGAAGGAAGCGCCCGTGGCCTTGATTAAGGTACAGTCCTAGCACTTGCGGGGAAACCGGGTCGCAGACAGGAACCATATGAGGAAGTTAGCCGGCCTCAGTGGCTCAGATGCCTGAGGCGCTGGAATTCTGAGTCCAACTTGACAGGTTCGATCCTGGCTCAGTCGGGTGGGGTGATATTTGAAGGTGCTCAAATACCGTCAGCCTCTTGTCGGTAGATTTACTGGCACGTAAAAGAACTCCTGCGGGACTGAATTTCGGCACCTCGGTGTCTCCAAAAATTGTAAAAGAAATCGGTGGGACGTAAAAACAAATACAATTATTACTGTCGTTATTATTATTATTATTATTATTGAGGAAGTTAATCCGCACCGTCGACCACACATACTGTAGGAATTTTTAAAAAAGGAGAAGAAGGGTGTAAAAGAAATGTAAGTTCTTTAGATTTAAAATGTTCCACTTTCTACATCTTGAGTGATTACGCAGTTAATGTCACTATAATGGACAGTACAACCATATCGTCGTTGCACCTCGAAATATCGTTATGTGACAATGTTGTTGGAGAAATTCTGACCCGCAGCACATGTATCACTTAGAACGAAAATTCGTTACCTTAGATGACAGAACCATTCTGGTCAGAATTCTAAGCGGAAATATTATCATATAGGGGGTTTTTCTAGCCGTAAGGACGATATTGTTACGTGCCAACCCCGTGGTAGCCCCTTTCGATACTTCCAGGGAGGGGTTGGTGACTCACACGACCTGGGATCTTCCAGGCGCCTTGTAGGGTGGGGCCGGCCTTTCCGTGCATTGTTCTCGCCGGCCGACTTACCTGTGAGTTTCTAGGAGATTCAGCGGGAATGTTCTTGCTCTATTGATATCCCGAAATTTCTGGCTCAAATCACCCGAGCTATAAAAAGGGAGGCTAGCCGCGGACAGCCAGTCAGAGTTTGACTCTGTGGTGGATTCAATGTGACACTCAGTGAGTTGGGGTTCGATGGCTGGGCTTAGGGTGACAGAAGTGTTGGCTGTCGCCAGTATCCCACCGGGGTCTGAACGAAGAGCTGTTGTGGTGTCGGAGAGACCAATGAGTAGGTGGAGACAAAGAATGGAAGACTGTACTGTGCGTTCGTGTATTTCTGTGAACTGAGGCTCAGCGGGGGAAGCCGCTATCGTGAGAGTGAAGGTAAATGGACCTGTGTTAATGTTCGCTGTTATGAGTATCGTCCTGTTGCTGAATACTGTTGAGCTGTTTACTTGTTCACTGCGTGTGACTCTGAGAATTACTGGACTATCTGTGGAGTCGAACCAACGAACAGTCATCGTGTGTTGTGTAGCCAGTGGCACTGTGTTCAAATCCAGCGGTCTACATACTGCTGCTGTATGAATTGACTGGACTTGGGAAGTGAAGGTAAGGATTAGCCGTCTCCAGGTAACAACGGGCCGGACCACCTGCGGTGCCATAAGGAAGAAGAACTTGTGAATAGACTTAATTAGTTAGTGTGGCCATTCATAACTGGTTACAACTGTGTGTGTTTAAATATCTGTGCATGCATTTATTGGGCCATCCTGAAACAAATTAGAGTAATGAAGCCGATGGAGTTTGATTCGTAACAATATATTAGAGAATGATTTTTACCTCAGCGATATACAAACGAGCTCAAAGGAAGTGAGATAGCCTTGGGTCTTCATTTTTTTTCTTTTTTTTATTCATAAGTCAGGAGTCTATATTGACTGAACTTCTGGGAATGTAAGCATCGTATTGGATCAACGGAACTTGGAACTCTCGCCACAAGTTTGATGCTTACAGCTGCTGATTTATTTATAAGAGAGGAGGAGGATTTATGGTCACTCTTTTATTTCACATTAACACTAAGTTAGTGTTCGGTCGTTAAGGCTTAGCTCTTAGTTCTCCCAGTTCCGATAAATGAATCATCAGACATGTATCTGGTTGCGACTTGGAATACACAGGTTGATAATTATTATAATTATAATATAATAGGCCTAAAGTTTTTAATTCTCCGTGCCACTATACGGCTCCATCGCTAAATGGTTAGCGTCGAGGCCTTTGCTCCGAAGGGTCCCAAGTTCGATTCCTGCCCTGGTTGGGGATTGTAACCTTCATTCCTTAGACAGCGCCCCATTCTCACAGACGCGCAGATCGCCTATAGGCGTCAACTCGAAGGACCTACACCAGGTCTCGCCGTAGGCCACACGCCATTATTATTATTATTATTATTATTATTATTATTATTATTATTATTGAAATGTAAATGGCGTATGACTTTTAGTGCCGGCAATGTCCGAGGACAAGTTCGGTTCGCCAGATGCAGGTCTTTTGATTTGACACACGTAGGCGACCTGCGCGTCATGATGAGAATGAAATGATGATGAAGACGACACATACACCCAGCCCCCGTGCCAGCGAAATTAACCAGTTATGGTTAAAATTACAGACCCTGCCGGGAATGGAACCCGGGACTCCTGTGACCAAAGGCTAGCACGCTAATCATTTAGCCATATAGCCGGACATTATTATTATTATTAATTTCGTACATCGATACAGCCAACAGTGAACTACGGTTACCCAAGCTATCTGCCTCTCTTTCCTAGGCTTACACCTTTTTTGTTCACATTGTAACCAAAGGTTTTTGAACCTCATGCTCCTTTTCAGCCGAGATTTACCGCGGTTTTGCAGGCCTTTCTCTCGATCATCCCTCAGCCCCACAACTTATATTCCTAAAGATGGTCCTCTCCGTTATGCATCTGGTCTTGTATCGTATACCCGCATGGCTTAGTGCACCTCCTTCAGCCAGCAGGGATGTTATTTCCATTTCTCCTGTAAAGTGAGCAATTTGTGCTCCAATCTCTCCGGGCTCATTCTCTTCAGATGATCATAAAAGTTTAAGTTTCGTTGTTTCATAACGGTGGCGATACTTTCGACTCTGGCATACAGTTCGTTGTTTGACCTCACATGGCCTAGCCAGGGAGAAGGCGTCAGCTTCTAGGTGGCCCGCCCCTCACCCTCAGGGAGGGGAATGAAAACCTTTGCTAGGTCCTCACGTGGAAGACAGAGCCCTCGGGCACTTTCTTAGGTCCCAAAATATTTCTGGGGAACTTCGTTTCCTTTTACTCAAACAACACATCTTCGATTTTAGCTAGTTTTTCTACAAGCGTGCAGGCTTGGCGGTTTGACTACTACGCAGTAGTGTCTCAGCTTAGCCTGGTAGGAGATGGATTTAGATCTGTATCATGGCTCATTTTAAGTGCCAGTTCCATCTCCCGTGCTCTTTCCTCCTGTGCTTCCTTTTCATAGTCAGTGAGGTAATGATCTCGCCAAGGTATTTAACTTTTTTTTTGCTAGTTGTTTTACGTCGCACCGACACAGTAGGTCTTACGGCGACGATGGGACAGGAAAGGGCTAGGAGTGGGAAGGAAGCGGCCGTGGCCTTAATTAAGGTACAGCCCCAGCATTTGCCTGGTGTGGAAATGGGAAACCACGGAAAACCATTTTCAGGGCTGTCGACAGTGGGGTTCGAACCTACTATCTCCCGAATACTGGATACTGGTCGCACTTAAGCGACTGCAGCTATCGAGCTCGGTGTATTTAAATTTATGGTCCTCCGGACAATTATATAGGCTGTGAATTGTCTTTTCCGAATCCATATACCCGGTATTTTCAAAGGAGTACGGAAAATCGTGATAAAATAGAGGGATTTTGGTCCCTGCTGGAAAGAGAGATTATGCAAGTGCCTGTTTATTATTATTATTATTATTATTATTATTATTATTATTATTATTATTATTATTATTATCATACGTCCCACTAACTCTTGTTATGTTTTCGGAGACGCCGAAGTGCAGGAATTGTGTCTAGCAGGAGCACTTTTACGTACCGATAAATCTGTCAACAGGAGGCTGGCGTGTTTGGACATTTTCAAATACCATCCGACTGAGCCGTGATCGAACCCGCCAAGCGGAGCTCTACCAACTGAGCTACGGTACCCAGTCCGGCAATCGGGATTCCAACTGCGGCTGACTTGACGTGATCGCTGACGATGTGACGACCCTATTTTAGGTGTTGCATTGTGAAAGATCTAAGTGGTGGAGTAGCTCTGTGTATACAACACCAACACTATTGAGAACTATTCCGTGCTAATGTTAACAAATGGAGTTTGTAAAGTTCAGCTCGCGGCTGTTCCGTAGCAATTGTGTCTATTTATAGCGGTGCCCCTCTTGGACCTTTACGTAACTCAGTCGTGTCGCTACGACGCAGGTATCCAGGAGAATGGGGCCCTGAGGTGAACGAGTGGGCGGCATGAGTCATACACTGGGTAGGCAGACTCAGCGGTGTCGTCCCATTTGCGATCACTCTTATCAGTGACATACAAACAGCCAGGTTGCTGTGACGGAATTCCTTACTTAAGGAATGGTACAGGAAGACATCCCTCAAGTAACTGGCGAAACTACATACTTCGATTCTTACGAATCGTATGTTGAAACTCATTCAATTACATATATTTACCGTTTGAGACTGAAGTGTTAATATCGGGACTGACAGAGAATAAACAGGACTCAAGTAAACCTTTTATTTAGAGTCACCAGATGGTTGTGAGTGTCCCAATAGCCGCTACTGCTCAAATCAACTCCAAGCATATGCATAACTAGCAAGATACCCGTGCTTCGCTACGGTATTATACTGAAATTTATAATTGAATGCTTATTGTTTTAGATATATAATCCGCCGAAATTCGCGATCTGACTCGTTTTCGGCGAGAATCCACCAAAATTCCCGATCTGACTCGTTTTCTATTAGATTTCGGCATGTTTCCTCCCATTTTTAAATCTTCCTTTCCAGCAATCGATTTCGTACTTCCCGGGCTAGGCTCAGGTATTCCTCCCGGTCAGTTGGGTCCCTAAATCTTTGCCATATTTTCCTATAATCATTTTTAATATGGATAAAATCCTTCAGGAGAACCGGCGTGGTGTCATATTGGGTGCCTTGGCGGCACTAAACCCGCGGCCGGACTGCATTCTTAGTCATTACCAGTCCAGGAGCCGTTTCCAGCGCAGTCCGCACAACTGACGACGGTCCGGAACATTATTATTATTATTATTATTATTATTATGTGTTGCTGTAATGGCTGATGACAGGGAAAACCGGAGTATCCGGAGAAAAACCTGTCCCGCCTCCGTTTTGTCCAGCACGAATGACACATGTAGTGACCGGGATTTGAACCACGGAACCCAGCTGTGAGAGGCCGGCGCGCTGCCGCCTGAGCAACGGAGGATCCTTATAAGTACATTAAGAACAGTAAGATCAATAGGTTTCACCTCCTTCTACACCCCACCACCGTTAAGTTCATTTACCGCCACCCACTCCCCTCCCCCCCCCCCAAAATTAAAAGAAGGCTTGTTTCTTTATGTTTAAAGGAGATTCCAAACACCAATGTTCACGTCTATTACCTTCAGTTTTGAGATATAAGTATCCCCATAAAAATAATTTATTTTTTCACTTCATTTCACACTACTCCCCACCCCCACTAAGTGAATATTCCCGCAAAAAATACGTGTTTCTTTAATAGTAAAGGATCTTCTAAATACCAATTATCACGACTCTAACTTCTTCAGTTTTTGATTTATCTGTCCTCATGAAAGGAATTCGACTCCTTTACACTCCCGCCCTCCAAGATGGTTTCCTCCCAGAAACGCGTTTTTCTTTGTTTTTAAAGGAGATCCAAATACGAATTTTCACGTCTGTAACAGCTTTAGTTTGTATTAGATGTATGTATTCTCATACAATTAAGTCAATTAAATTTTCAATTATTTCACACACACACACACACACACACACACACACACACACACACATCCTCATTGGATTTTCCGAGAATACGTGTTTCTTTACTTTTAAAGCAGATTGCAAATATCAAATTTCACGTCTGTAATTCCTTCATATTTGAGATATCAGTAGCGTAATTAAAAGAATTCCACACCATTTTCAGTCACATTTACCTCCCCCCCTCCACCCAAGTGGTATTTCCGAAAACTAAAAATACACGTTTCTTTATGTTTAATAGAGATAAAAATACCATTTTTCTCTTCTGTAACATGCTAAGTTTTTTTAGATATACTGTAAAAATTCTCATTTTAAAATTTCTCCCCTTTTGAGTTCCCCTTAAGTGAAGTTTCCAAAAACAAATCACCTATGTTTCTTTACATTTACAGGAGATTCCAAACACCCACTTTTTACGTCTGTAACATTTTACGTTTCCAAGATATTCTGTAGATATAGTCTTTCAAAAAATTCACCCCAATTTGTCACTCCTGTTTAACCGCCATTAATTGGATTTTCCAAAAAATAAAAAAGTACGTGATTCTTTATTTATAAAGGAGATCCCATATACAAATTTTCAGTTCTGTAATATCATTCGTTTTTGAGATATATGTATCCTCATTAAAGTCATTCAACCCATTTTCACCCTTTTACACCCCACCTATTGCGATTTACAGCAAACAAAAAAATACGTGTTCCTTTATTTTTAGAGGAGATTCTAACTACCAATTTTTAAATCTGTAAATTTTAAAGTTCTAAGATGTAGACCCACTCATTTTAACAAATCACCCCCCCCCCTTTTTCATCCTCCAATATTTGGAATTTTCAAAAACGAAAAAATACGTGTTTCTTTACTTTTAAAGTAGATCTCAAATACCAATTTTCAGGTCTGTAATATCTTCAGGTTCTGAAATATAAGTAGCCTCATTTAAGACATTCAACCCATTATTCACCCTTTTACACCTTCCTATTGGGATTTTCCGAAAACGAAAGAATACGTGTTTCTTTATTTTTGAAAGAGATTCTAAATACCAATTTTTACATCTATAAACTTTAAAAGTTTTGAGTTATAGATACACTCATTTTAAAAAATCACCCCCCTTTTCACCCCCCCCCCATTAATTGGATTTTCCAAATACAAAAAATACGTTTTTCTTTATTTTCAAGGAGATCCCAAACACCAATTTTCAGATCTGTAATATATTCAGGTTCTGAAATATAAGTAGACTCATGAAAGGCGTTGGACAACTTTTTCAGACTTTTCCACCCTTCCTATTAGGATTTTCCGAAAACAAAATATACATGTTTTTTATTTTCAAAGGAGATTCCAAATACTAATTTTCACATCTATAACCTTTAAAAGTTTTGAGATATAGATACACTCATTTTAAAATATTACCCCCTTTTCACCCCCTCTTAATTGGATTTTCCAGAAACAAAAAAATACGTGTTTCTCTATTTTTAAAGGAGATCCCAAACACCAATTTTCAGGTCTGTAATATCTTCAGTTTCTGAGATATAAGTAGCCTCATTAAAGGCATTTAACCCTTTTTTCACCCCTTTTCACTCCTCCTATTGCGATTTTCCGAAAACGAAAAAATACGTGTTTCTTTATTTTTAATGAAGATTCTAAATGCCAATTTTTACATCTGCAAACTTTAAAAGTTTGGAGATATAGATTCACTCATTTTAAAAATTCACCCCCTTTTCACCCTCCCATTAATTGGATTTTCCAAAAACAAAAAATACGTGTTTCTTTATTTTGAAAAGAGATCAAAAGTACCAATTTTCAGGTCTGTAATATCTTCCGTTTCTGAGATATAAGTACCGGTATCCTGATTAAAGGCATTCAACCCATTTTTCCCCATTTTCACCCTTTTCACCCCTCCTATTGGAATTTTCTGAAAAAAAAAACATACGTGTTTCCTTATTTTTAAAGAAGATTCTAAATACCAATTTTTACATCTGTAAACCTTTAAAGTTTTGAGATATAGATACACTCATTTTAAAATTTCACCCCCCTTTTCACCCCCTTAGAGACGGAATATCCAAAAATCCTCTCTTAGCGAGCACCTACATCCTAATATGAATATATCCCCAAAATTGCATTTCTTTATGTCCAGTAGTTTTGGCTCGGCGATGATGAATCAGTCAGTCAATCAGGACAAGTTATTTTATATATATTGAACCATTCTGTTCATTAGAGCAATTGTATTAATTTGAGTAGTGGATATTGGAATAATACTAGGCCACCCACGAAGCCGATGTCTTACAGTATATGTCATAAAGGGGTCCAGAAGAAGCGTTCTTATGTGAAGTGAGCGCGAGCGTCATTATGAGAAATCTCCAGAACTCATTAAAAGAAGTTATGTCCCAAGCCAAGCCTCTTGATGAAGTTTGGGGACGCTTTCCAGTTCGCGGCTAAACTTATTCTAGGAGGGAAGAATGAAATAAATTAATATCTTTGGTTACAGAAGAGTTGCATTGGATTTGAGACAAGAATTGCAACCTGTATTATTTCTGCTTTATTTTGATAGGCATTAGGGCTGCATTCATTAATGCATTCGCTAATTTGAGCTCATGATATAATTAATGCGGGAAAGTTTCCCGGGCACGCTAAGATTGCACGCAGCCAAGCGGCTTGATGACGCGACCCGGAATTATAAATTAAGGCCGCCAGGGCATATCAGAGTCATTCGTGGACCGAGAGGCTGCGGGAACGAATCGTCATACTGCGTGTTGGTGCTGAGAACAACGCTTTGTCTTCAAGCTACACCGACTACCTGTACTGCTATTTCTGCAAAGATGTAAGTAATCAACTTGAATATCCAGATGAATTGAAGATTTTACCTATGAGATTATGCTATGGGGAGATGAGGTACTGCTTATAAGAGACTAATGAACTAATAGCTTCATATTTCTGTGAGGTCAAGGTATGACAGACGAAATGCTAGAATTAATATTGGCTCAGGTTAGGAATTCTAAAACTATTTGTTGTCCGTGTGAGAGGGTGATAGAACAGTGACTGAGAGTAGTGAAGAAACTCTTGTGTACCAGGTTAAAACTCTGAACGAGACTTGGTCAGTGTAACGTGTGAGACACGCTAGTAGTGGAAACAGGCATCGAGTTTGGACAGTCTGTAATATATGAATTTATTTTCAGTTACCCCAGCATCAAGTCAGAACGAGTGTCTGACAGCATCATTGCAAAGAAGCCACAACCAGGAGCTGAAGCCAACACAACAACGGGCATCGATCCAGGAACGTTGGGAGCACCTGACCAGCACAACATCGAAGAGGACACCTTCCGACTACAGAGGGAGCGGTACGAAGACACCACACCAGCAAGAATGTCTCCAAGTGGTCAACAGTACCTGATGCAAGCTCGGCAGTCTATCAGAATGTGGTAGATCCAGTGGTCCACAGGGATGGCCGCTCCGCTATGTCTTCTAAATTAAGGTCAGAGCTTTCCAATTCTGTTTCAAGCATGTCATTTAAATTTAGATAGGAATATGGGGGCCGTCAGTCAACTGATTTGTGGTAATAGGAGAAGTTCCCTTGTAATATAGAGCTAGGCCTCAAACTCGAACCCCGTACTTTAAGGTAGATGTTATTTGTAAAGTCCTTGTTAGCGAAGTTATAGTTCATTTTGATTGTGTTATTTTAACGTACGTGTTTTTGTAAGGGTCTGATTGAACTCATTTGGGCATAGGAGGTTAGTCTACAGATAGGTACTTTTATTTGATCGCATTTAGGCATTTGTTTCTGCAGACGTAGATATGTGTTGTGGTGACCAAGACATGACCAGTAATTCACCCAGATTCACTAATAGAGCGAGCGAGTCCGAATATTGAGAGATATGAGCCCATGAGAGGCCGAAATAAGATTAGCGATTGATATGAGAGAGCCCAGCGCAGTTGAGAGTACGTATTGGAGAGGCCTAGTATGGCCATGTGTTTATCGCATATTGATTTGTGTCTTTGTCGTATCAAGGTTGAGCCCATGGGAGGCGGAAATAAGATGAGTTATATCGCTGGAGGTATTGAGACAGGGGCAGATAGCCCAGGTATATTTAAATGAGGGCTTTAGCAGCTGACTACGTGAAGTGTTCTTTTGAAAGGCAAGAATTTAGCCTGTCGACCATTTGTGCTCATAAATTAGGGGCTGCCGCAAGCAAAGTGAAGAGGGTGGAGGTCGTTGAGCTTGACGTCACAGGCTAGTGAGTTGGTTATTATCGTCTGCAGCTTGTCAAGGGTGCCTGGGGAAGAAACGACCTTCATGTTTTGAAAGCAGGGAGTGATCTTTTTATGTCCTATTTGTTTTACGTAAGATTTTAACACTGGCCCGTTTTATACTGACACCCTTGTAGATGTTGTTTGGATCCTTTTATATTGTTTGCATAGGTATCTTGGACACCTTACCTGTCATAGGACTAGGGTTCGTGACCAAGTCAGGTCATTGTAAATTTGGTGGTGATTTTTGTTTGCACCGGGGTTCGACGACGCGAGGCATTGTATATTTTTAGGGGAATCATTATTTTGTGTAATCAAGCAGATACCCATCTTTCTAAACTTCGTTACTTACCCTATTGTAACATGCTTGTTGCAGTACTGCAGTTCGTGAAGGCAGTGAACTGGTAGTCATCAGCTCAGCGTCATTTGACCATATTATATTGAAATGATCTTTTATTTGTAAATAATTCAATTTTGTGTAATAAATCCCTATTTGTTAAACTATGAATGCAGCGAGTTTTCTGTTAGATTTTTTTTATTTTATTTTGATTTAGCGAATTCTTACCTGAGTAGGCACATGTCCTAGTATTTTATCTTTGTGTGGCCCCGTTATACCCATGTTATCCCTGAGAAGAGCGCTGTACCGGTTGAATGAAGAGGACTGTGTTCAGGTAAGACTATGTGCACCAGCTCACGTCCGTGAGAGTTCGTTCACTACTGTACTCTGGGTTCGACACCGGCCTTCGCCTGGACGGAACTCTAAAGTGCAGTAGGGCACAATATATAGATTAGCGGTTTGGGTATTTTCTTCTACAACCAAGAATAATGCTGCTAGGATATGCCACGTTTACAGCGTGAGAATAATAAATCAAGCGGGAAGCTTCTCGTAAAGGATACACGCCCCCAGGGTGAGCCATGCGGTGTTGCGCTGTGTATGGAGCCATGCTTCAAAATTTATCACACGAAGAAACAATATGATTCCGTGTAGTAATGTACCTAAAATTAATAATAATGGTGGAAAACATACTATAAATTCAATACATAGTGACAATAACTGTACCGAGCTCGATAGCTGCAGTCGGTTAAGTGCGGTCAGTATCCAGTATTCGGGAGATAGTGGGTTCGAACCCCACTGTCGGCAGCCCTGAAGATGGTTTTCCGTGGTTTCCCATTTTCACACCAGGCAAATGCTGGGGCTGTACCTTAATTAAGGCCACGGCCGCTTCCTTCCCACTCCTAGCCCTTTCCTGTCCCATCGTCGCCATAAGACCTATCTGTGTCGGTGCGATGTAAAGCAACTTGCAACAACAACAACAACAAAAAGATAATAACTGTGCCGGCCCCGCGGTGTAGGGGTAGCGTGCCTGTCTCTTAGCCGGACGCCCCGGGTTCAATTCCCGATCCGGATCTGAGGGCTAGTTCGACGTCCCACTCGACCTATGGGATTACAATTGAAGAGCTATCTGACGGTGAAATGGCGGCCCCGATCTAGAAAGCCAAGAATAACAGCCGAGAGAATTCGTCATGCTGACCACACGACACCTCGTAATCTGCAAGGCTTCGGGCTGAGCAGCGGCCACTTGGTAGGCCGTGGCCCTTCGGGGCTGTTGCGCCATGGGTTTAGTAAAACTAAGTGAAACGATACAATTTTATGAACAGTGATACTTTGTTGGACTTTTTTTGTGACATTTACGTGGTCGAAAATTCCTCCGTAAAATCTGAGATTTATTGGAAATAATTGTGACTTTTTATTTACATGTTATTGCAGAAGAATAGGCCTTCGAAATGATATAAAATTTATTTTTAAAGTTTGTAGCATAATTACAACAAACATAAACTTGAATATCTCAGAAAATGCCTGGTTTCCAGTGACATGTACATAAATATGGTCTCGTAGTGAAAATGTTAACTAATGATCAGTTTGTTTCGAAATGTAGCAGTTGACAATAGGATCTAAGAAAAGGATTTAATGTGCTTCAGAACCGACAGCTGTGTGCATAACTGAATGACACTAGACTTAACTAAAGTTGGCGTCTGACAGGTAAGTTTGAAGGGAGGAGCACTGCACGTGCCATTTCACGATGTTGCCACATTCCAACATTCCTTTCTACATACTCTTACCCCTCGCTTCCGGCTCACTTGTTCCCTCCTTCATTCTGACCGCTGTGATCTGTTGTAGACTACCTGGTCAGGCGGTGTCGTCCCATTTGCGATCACTCTTATACAAACAATCAGGTTGTTATCAGTGACAATGAGAGGTTTGGCAACTCCCAGCAAGACGAGCTGCCCTGAAGTTTTATCTCCATGGCAACCGCAGTCGCCCCACCCTCGTTTCCATGGCAACCACACAGCCACTCCCTTTATCCCGCCTCGGCAGGCAGTAAACGGACCTCCCTGTAAGAAATGTCAGACGCCAACTCTTATTATTAACAGTATACACTTGCCCATTCCTTTCCTATTGGCAGTATATATCCCGAGGTAGAAAGAGACGTCTAAGTATTTAAGGAATGGGAAATAGGTCAGCGACTACACGCGGAGTTATCAGTCTGTGTCCTCGAACAGATCAGTCCACTGACACTCGATGTTACTTTCCGTTCCATGGTTAAACATGCGTATAAAGTACCTTTGAGTTGCACATTCTGTACTAGTGCTCTTTGAAGTGAGTCCGACAGTTTGGCGACCATCCAGACGGCTGACAAGAGTTAATGTTCCCGGCAATAATTAGCCACTTGCGAACAACACAATGACTATAAATAAGAACGGTGGTGACAAACCAGCTGAGGAAGTAGATCACATGACCACCGACATACGAGTGAACAACTGTCCTCGTCAGGCGATAAACGAAGACCGATCAAACGAAACATTCTATAAACGCAAGATAGTTAGTTGTTTTCTTTTTAGTTCTCGAATCAAGTAATCTTGGTGGGTGTATTCGACCGTCACCAGGATTACATGATACAAGAACTGGAAAAAATCCGAAGGAAAACAGCTCGATTTTTTCTGGGTGATTTCCGACAAAAGAGCAGCGTGAAGAGAAGGTTGCAAAGTTCGGACTGGGAAGACTTGGGAGAAAGGAGACGAAAAGCTCGACTAAGCGGTATATATTCCGAGCTGTCAGTGGAGAGTTGACGAGGAATGACATCATTATATGAATACAAAGTTGGAATGAAGATAAAGTTGGAATTCAAGAGGACAAATTGAGGCCAATAATCGTTAGTATGAAGAGAAGCTGGGTATTGGAATAATTTACCAAAGGAGATGTTCAGTAAATTTCCAGATTCTAAGCAACTATTTAAGAAAACACTAGGTATATAACAAATGGGGAATATGCCATCTGTGCGACTGCCCTAAATGCAGATTAGTGGGGATTGACTGATTGATTGATTGATTGATTGATTGATTGATTGATTGATTGATTGATTGATTGATTGATTTATTTATTTATCATAGCCACGGCACCTACAGGTTTATATCACTGCTGATATAGTAATTAAGTTGTATTTACACGTTGCATATATTTATTATATTAAAAACGTTGGCCCTAATCCCACTCGTTGGCTGAAAGTTCAGCGTACTGCCCTTCGGTTCACAGGGTCCTGGGTTCGATTCCCGGTCGGGTCGGGGATTTGAATCACTTCTGATTAATTCTTCTGGCTCGGGGACTGGGTGTTTGTGTCTGTCCCAGCACTCTCCTCTTCATATTCCGACAACACGCCTTTCTACTAACCACCACAGAAACACCCACTAGAGATCACATCCCTCCATATACGGTTGACGTCAGGAAGGGCATCCGGACATAAAACAGGGCCAAAACGAAATGGGCTTCCCTAAATCGAATAAAAATTGTTTTAATTTATTCGGGAAAACTAAAATACTTGCCGACACGTTTTCAGCATCCCGAACAGTATATTCCTGAAATACCATTCAAGAATTTCTTAAAAGTAGGACCGAGCGTGTTAGCCTTGGGGTTAGGGACGCGCAGCTGTGAGCTTGCATTCGGGGGATAGCGGGTTCGAATTCAACTGTTGGCGCCCCCGAGGATGGCTTTCCGTGGTTTCACATTTTCATACCAGGAAAATGCTGGGGCTGTATCTTAATTAAGGCCATGGCCGCTTCACATCGTCACTTTAAGATCTATTGGTGTCGGTGCGACGTAACGCCAATTTAAAAATTAAAAGTGTTAAGCTGTAAACCACACACCATGAAAGTCCTGAAGAACCTGCCGTAGTCTGAGTGTACAAGGTGGGATACACTATCCATTTACCTGCTCTAAACAAAACTAATTTCATTCTGCGAGAACATTTTATTGCGTCCGTTTCTTCAGTGTGTGCATTACGCCGAAATTGTCAGCTTCTACGTTGTCGTTAATTAAACAGTGGTTACAGAAATTTCCCCATTTCACATCGGCTCCATGGAGCTCGATAGCTGCAGTCGCTTAAGTGCGGCCAGTATCCAGTATTCGGGAGATAGTAGGTTCGAACCACACTGTCGGCAGCCCTGAAGATAGTTTTCCGTGGTTTCCCAATTTTCACACCAGGCAAATGCTGGGGCTGTACCTTAATTAAGGCCACGGCCGCTTCCTTCCCACTCCTAGCCCTTCCCTGTCCCATCGTTGCTATAAGACCTATCTGTGTCGGTGCGACGTAAAGCAACTAGCAAAAAAAAATGGTTAGCGTGCTGGCCTTTGGTACCAGCAATCCCGGGTTCGATTCCCGGCAGGATCGGGAATTTTAACCATAATTGGTTAATTTTGATAGCGCGGCGGTTGGTTGTATATATCGTCTTCATCATCATTTCATCCTAACCACAACGTGCAGGTCACCTACGGGCGTGAAAAATAAAAAGACCTGCATCTGGCGAGCCTATCATGTCCTCAGACACTCCCGGCACTAAAAGCCATGCGCCATTTTATCGGATTGTACAATTATATTTTGTGACATTTGCACCAAAGAGGTGAGTGAAATATGTCTTGTCCACCTCCCCCCACGCAAAGTGTTATTATCAATTTAGCACAATAATAATAATAATAATAATAATAATAATAATAATAATAATAAGAAGAAGAAGAAGAAGAAGAAGAAGAAGAATAGCGCATGCACTCCGGAGAGATCTGGTGCAGGTCTTTCGATTTTACGCGGTATAGGCTACCTGCGCTTCTCTGAGAGTGGGGTCCTATCTGAGATGAAATCTAATGATGAAAACGTCACAGTTACCCAGGTTCCAAGCAATAGGAATTAACTAATGGAAGTTAAAATCCCCGACCTGACCAGGAATCGAACACGGGACCCATTAAATCTAAGGCCAGCGCGCTAACCGTTTAGCCATAGAGCTGGACTTTAGCAACATAAAACTCTCATTTTGATCGGTAAATCATCATCATCATCTGTTTACCCTCCAGGTTCGGTTTTTCCCTCGGACTCAGCGAGGGATCCCACCTCTACCGCCTCAAGGGCAGTGTCCTGGAGCTTCAGACTATTGGTCGGGGGATACAACTGGGGAGTATGACCCGTACCTCGCCCAGGCGGCCTCACCTGCTATGCTGAACAGGGGCCTTGTGGAGGGATGGGAAGATTGGAAGGGATGGGCAAGGAAGAGGGAAGGAAGCGGCCGTGGCCTTAAGTTAGGTACCATCCCGGCATTCGCCTGGAGGAGAAGTGGGAAACCACGGAAAACCACTTCCAGGATGGCTGAGGTGGGAATCAAACCCACCTCTACTCAGTTGACCTCCCGAGGCTGAGTGTACCCCGTTCCAGCCCTCGTGCCACTTTTCAAAAAATTTCGTGGCAGAGCCGGGAATCGAACCCGGGCCTCCGGGGGTGGCAGCTAATCACGCTAACCACTACACCACAGAGGCGGACTTGATCGATAAATGCTAATTAAAATACGTAAAATTGGAGCATCCTAGAATATATATATTTATCCTATCTTAGCCATGTTAAATAACATTCTTAGCTCCAGAAAAACACCGAGGGCTACTCACCACTCTCCGCCGTTCAACAGAATTGTACCAGTGGCAAACGAATTACGTAGAAACAGATGTTTTTGAAATTCAAAATTAAAAAAAAAGAAACAATCCTTTCATAGCCAGTGACTTTTAACTCTACCCAAATCAGAGAGGAATGAATTTACTTAACGCGACGGCCGACGGAATTGGGTTACATTATTTAGAACTGACAGTAGGTATCACTAGTGCATGCTTCTGGCAGTTGACGAATCGAGTCCCTCAAATTCGGTTTTATTGAGTATCTATCTTTGATTCAAACTTATAAATATTCAAACTCCAAAGGCCTTTGTAAAAACCTTTTGTATGCAGAGCACTTTTGTAGTTAGCGAAAGCTGGACATTGGAAGAGCAGGAAACGAAAAGTAGAGGCAATTGAAATGCGGATCTGGAGGAGACTGCAGACGATAAGCTGGACTGAAATAATTATAAAGTATTTTGCTTTACGTCCCACAAACTACATTTACGGTTTTCGGAGACGCCGAGGTGCCGAAATTTAGTCCTGCTGGAGTCCTTTTACGTGCCAGTAAATTTACCGACACGAGCCTGACGTATTTGAGCACCTTCAAATACCATAGGACTGAGCCAGGATCGAACCTGCCAAGTTGGGGTCAGATGGCCAGCGCCTCAACTGTCTGAGCTACTCAGCCCAGCGGACTGAAATGAAGAGCAATACCGAAGTTCTTACAGAGACAGGAGAAAAACGAAAAATAAAATTTATTGGTGACATTCTGCGGCATGAGGAGTTCCTTTTTTTTTGCTAGGGGCTTTACGTCGCACCGACACAGATAGGTCTTATGGCGACGATGGGATGGGAAAGGCCCAGGAGTTGGAAGGAAGCGGCCGTGGCCTTAATTAAGGTACAGCCCCAGCATTTGCCTGGTGTGAAAATGGGAAACCACGGAAAACCATCTTCAGGGCTGCCGATAGTGGGATTCGAACCTACTATCTCCCGGATGCAAGCTCACAGCCGCGCGCCTCTACGCGCACGGCCAACTCGCCCGGTATGAGGAGTTCCTTTCTAACTTCACTGAAGGAAGAATTTTAGGGAAACAAATAAGAGGATAGCTCAAGAACCTCCTTCAGAGAATTAACTGCAAGACCTACGCCGAGTTGAAAAGACTGGTTCAAAATAGACATGTATGGTGTGGCTTAGCCTTTAGAAGAAGAAGAAGATGATGATGATGATGAGCTCTGGTACTACCATACAGCTGTAAATAGGCCACGACCCAATTTGCTACACGCTAATTCACTCAGACAACACACCTTTAGTCAACACCGAAGTGCTGGCCTCATTAATAGAAATGCCGGCCAGTTTAAAGTTTGGCAGGCCCTCGTTCAAGATTAAAGTTGATACAGTCAATTACCTTCCCTAACTCGTGTCATTTCGAAATCTATAATGAAGTAGGCACACTTGTCAGTGTTGTTAGGCACATTAGTATTCATTTAGACGGAAGAGGCAGGGATGCCATTAGCGTCGAGACTTCATCTATGTCAAAATACCGTGTAACTGTTTTTCTTGCTTTCGTTGCCTCATAAATAACAGATTATTTTTCTGCACACTGGTATTCTGAATCAAAATATATATTCTTTCTCTCCACCATACGTTCAGCAACATTTATGCGAACGGCTGAGAAGAAACAATGGAGATTTTTTCTTCACAATGAGCATCTCATCACTTTACAAGGATCAGCCAAGTTCAGATCTTCCCGGCTCTTTAGCTGAGTGGTTATCATTGTGGCCTTCCATTCAGAAGGGACCTGGTTCTGATTGCCAGCCGGGTCAAGGAATTTAGTCAGAAAACTTCCCTGACTCGTGACCGACTGCTTGTGTCCGTTTTCATGCATGCAGAGTCTCATATAAGGGGCTGCTTGGCCGAGGCGATAAAGGCGTGCTGGGTTCGCCCGGAAGGACGTGTGTTCGAATCCCCGTCAGGAAGTCGTAAAATTTAAGAAACGAGATTTCCACTTCCGGAGGGGCATATGGCCCTGAGGTTCACTCAGCCTACACCAGGTTAATTCCTGGGGACAAAGGCGGCCGGGCGTAGAGCTAACCACTCTACCCCATCACGTGCCGCGGTTAACAATGGTGGAAGACTTTACCTTCCACTCCTCCAAGGGCCTTCATGGCCTGTACACTACGACCGTCCAAGCAGCACTTTTACTCTCCCATACGTAAGTTGCAGTATGGGCGGCGCGCCCATAGCTCTTAACCTTGAAGCAGCCTGCACGTGTTCGATGTGGCAAGCATCAGTCGCCAGTCTGAATCTCAGCTGTTAACATAGTGGTGAGAGTGGTGAGGATTATTTTTTTAAAGAGAAAATACAACTAGGCAATCATCCTCTATATAACACGAATCAAAGAGAAAATATGGAAGGGACCCGACACTTCGAAAAATGAAGGTATCGGAGAAAGGAAGACAATGACCACGAATAGCGTGAAAATTAAAAACTCCCTAGGATTCGCAATCTAATACCGTCGGAGTCAAAAAAACAAAATTTGACCACGGGAGGTCGGATAGGATAGATGGAAGTGAGGAGCCTGGCACAGGCAAGTGGAAGCATTGCCAGGACTCAGCTGAGGACCAGGTGGTCGCCAACCCACATTCCCAAGTGAAGAGCCCCTGGGGCCCCTTTTAGTCGCCTCTTACAACAGGCAGGGGGTACCGTCGGTGTTATTCCACCGCCCCAACCCATAGGGGGATAACATGGTGAGGCAGTTATCATGTTTCATCTTAATGGTCGTGTGAAGAACCATAACTCTCGCCATTGGTGTGCAGAAAATCCTAATGGTGTTTATGGAATCCCTCATTATGATGGAAGATTGGTGTTTGTTGTGCTGTTAGTGCAAATGGGCCTGTCTTTTTCGAGACGACAGTAAATACAGAAAGTTACCAAGATGGCGTTTCGACACCGTTCTTCCATCAGTTAAAGGGAGAAAAAAAATCGCGTGGGTGGTTTCAACAAGATTCAGACCCTGCTCATACAGCAGAAGATTCCCTTCTTACAATCTCGGAAGTGTTTGCAGACAGAGTGATCAGTGCTGGTCTATTCTCCCCCCCCCCCCCTCGTTCTCCAGATCTAACAGAGTGTGATTTTTACTGTAGGGTAATCTGAAAGGAAAAGTGTTACGAACAAATCCTCACACATTGGAGGAACTGAAAGAAAATATCATCATCATCATCATCATCATCTGTTTACCCTCCAGGTTCGGCTTTTCCCTCGGACTCAGCGAGGGATCCCACCTCTACCGCCTCAAGGGCAGTGTCCTGGAGCTTCAGACTCTCGGTCGGAGGATACAACTGGGGAGAATGACCAGTACCTCGCCCAGGTGGCCTCACCTGCTATGCTGAACAGGGACCTTGTGGAGGGATGGGAAGATTGGAAGGGATAGGCAAGGAAGAGGGAAGGAAGCGGCCGTGGCCTTAAGTTAGGTACCATCCCGGCATTCGCCTGGAGGAGAAGTGGGAAACCACGGAAAACCACTTCGAGGATGGCTGAGGTGGGAATCGAACCCACCTCTACTCAGTTGACCTCCCGAGGCTGAGTGGACCCCGTTCCAGCCCTCGTACCACTTTTCAAATTTTTGTGGCAGAGCCGGGAATCGAACCCGGACCTCCGGGGGTGGCAGCTAATCACGCTAACCACTACACCACAGAGGCGGACGAAAGAAAATATTACAAATGAAATAAGAAAGATTACAGTGGCAGAACTCACTCGTGTCAGCCGGAATGTAGTTACCGTATACCCTACAATGCCTGTATAACCCAGGAAGGACGACACTTCCAGCCTCTTTTAAAAGGTAAGATTTCATATAAGATAGGGGCTGCCTGGCCGAGGCGGTAAAGGCGTGCTCGGTTCGCCCGGAAGGACGTGGGTTCGAATCCCCGTCAGGAAGTCGTAAAATTTAAGAAATGAGATTTCCACTTCCGGAGGTGCATATGGCCCTGAGGTTCACTCAGCCTACACCAAAAATGAGTACCAGGGTAATTCCTGGGGGCAAAGGCGGCCGGGCGTAGAGCTAACCCCTCTACCCCATCAAGTGCCGAGGTTACGGATAGTGGAAGCCTTTACCTTCCACCCCTCCAAGGGCCTTCATGGCCTGTAGGGAGATGACTTACTTTCATATAAGATTGTATACATGCCTAAAGCAGGGCGGCCGCACGTGACATAAGTTCGGCTGAGGCAGCTGACGTAGCGCAGAATACAAACACTGTGCGCTCGGCCTTAGTTTATATGAGACACCTGCATATCTTCATTTAAATGCAATACACCACACCACCAACCACCACGGAAGTATCCAATAGTTAATATCTCCTTCCACAAAGGGTTGACGTCAGGAAGGACATCCGGCCGTAAAAACAGGACTATATTCTCACGCACGACAGTTCGCACCTGCAAACTCCCCCAGCCCCAGTGTGAGATGAGAAGAAGAAGAAGGAGGAATATGTTATTGATTTTATGTCCCACTAACTTTATGGTTATCGGAGACACCGAGTTGCCGGAATTTTTCCCCGCAGTTCTTCTTTTACGTGCCAGTAAATCTGCCGACACGAGGCTGACGTACAGTGGCGAAAAATGAAATCTCAACACCAAGAAGGAGTTGGGCTAGAAAAACGAAATTCGGGAGACATGTTCACACATCTGAAAGATGACGGCTATTCAAATTTGCACGAACAGTGATGCTAGTAGACTCGTCGTCTGGTGTGGATGGTGTGAGGTATGTGTGAAACAAATATGCCTTTAAGGAGATGAAGAAGGCAGGGTCAGCAGCTTACTGAGTTGAAACGAGGCCAACGAGAAGGTGGATATTCTTTCCCCGATATTGCAAAAATATTTGTCAGGGATGTATCCACAATGCATCGGTATTGGAAACAATGATCACGGGAAAACACTATCTCAAGAAGACCAGGGTCCGGCCGCTCACGGGCCAGTATGGAGAAGGAAGACAGTCGTATTCGCCGCATGGCTGTGGTGGATCGTTCTGCATCTGCAGTAGTGATTAGAGCTTCAGTTGGCACCAGAGTAACACAGCGAAATGTAACACATCGATTACTTCGGGGAAAATTCCGAGCCAAACGTCCTGTAGCGCTCATGCCATTAACTCAGAATCACTGCCATCTGTGACTTCAGTGGTGTCAAGCTAGAGCTCGTTGGAGGACAGAGTGGATATTAATTTGTGTTCTCAGATGGAAGCCATTTCTCTCTCGGTGTCAGTGATGGCCGTAGGCTGGTAAGGAGGAGGCCAGGTGAGCGCTTTGAACCAAGCTGTCTGTGGCTTCGACACAAACGGTATGGGCTGGGGAGAGATACTGTTGACTAGTTGCGTTGGCCCGCGAGATCACCAGACCTTTCACCCACTGGGCATGTACGGGACATTATGGGACGACAAATTCAGCGTCATGCAATACCAGCATTAACCGTTAATGATTTGACAGGCCTAGTGCAACAGGCATGGAACTTCATCCCACAAATGATATACGGCATCTGTATGATACAATGCATGTATGTTTTCATGCTTGCATTCAAAACCGCGTCGACTACAGCGATTGTTATTGTACCACCATGTCTTATATCTTCTCCCGCATTCTTGAACCTGTGACCTGGGGACTTTAATCAAACAAATATGTTACCTAGACAACTGCTTAGCCTAAATTTAATTTCTCTAAGCTAATGCCTTATTGGTGCTGGGATTTCATTTGCCGCTATTTGAGTACCTTCAAATACCATCGGTTTGGGCCAGGATCGAACCTGTCAAGTTGGGCTCAGAAGGCCAGCGTTCTACCACTTGATCTTCTCTGATCAACTCATCCCGGCAAGAAAAAAAGAAAAAGTTCAGATCTCAGCACTCCTGCAAGGCGCGACAGAAATATCTGGAAATGCGGCACTCTTCAAAGTGGCGGCGGCAAAGGCCCCAACAAATCCCAAGATGCTGGGGGTGGGGTGGGGAGCGGGGTCGAGTATTGAGGGGAGAGAGGGGAAAGCTTCTGGAGTCTCACTGTCATTTTTTCCCTATGGGTCGGAATTTAGTTCTCCGTATCTCTATTTTCCGTCCTGAAATTAGCGGTGTTAAAAAAGCAAAACATAGTGTGTAATATGTATATTTGTTACTATATCTCATTCTATTGGGATATACTGTAGATATAGAAGAAAGTATGGTTGTTAAACATTAGTTTGTTTGAGAAATTTACAGAAAGTCGCTATATGCTCACCGTCTTACTAATAAACGGTGTATAACTTTTATACAAGGTTTATACACCGTTTACGCGAAATTCGTTACTAATAAACCGTGTATAAGCCTCCTATGTATACATCTGTTATAGTTATTCACTGAATTGCTTATAGAGTCCAGGACCCTTGTATAAGCGTTGTATAGCAGCGTGTAGCGGAAAAAAAGAAACGAGTGAGCAGTTTATTTTCGTGGTATTTATTGTCGACAGTAATATAATCGTTGTAAAATATTCGACTTATCCATTTAACATTGAACACACGTTGAAAGAATGACGATAACGTTGATGATCTTCACGATATTTTAAACATAGACGACATACGGTACCGTACACCATTCAGAGGTTATGGAAGCTAGACATCTTCGTCAAGTAAAACACTTTAAAGAGACGGAATGACAATGAATAACTATAAAAGAAATGATGGTTGGGCGTATTTTTGTGTAAAAATGTGTTACAGCTTAATAGACCTTTGATATTGCGAGTTTATTATACACTATCTGCCCCTACAAAGATCTTTCTTAATTGAGTAGGTACCTACCGTATACAATGGGACATATTCCTCGAGATAAAAAGTGGCATAACTTGAAAACCATACGTAATATGATTTCCATACTTTGTAGTTGAATACGTAGAAATGTGATGTATAAATGCCTAATAGAAACTTTTTTGATCTAACCTTTCGTTTAGCTACAAAACAGGTTTTCCTTTCTCCTGAAAAGTAAGGATTTTGGAATGTGTACCCTTTCAAATTGGCGATTCAATTACAATTGCTCACGTTTTCCGAACTACCCCAGTTGAGAGCTTTTGATATTTTCTTAAGCTTTTCCATTTCTTTTTTATCGTCCATTACACAAGCAAGCTGAAGAAATGTTGATATCAATATAAGTCAATTTCCAGCTGTTTCACGGAATGACAATGAATAACTATAAAAGAAATTGTGGTTGGGCGTATGTTTGTGTATTAAGGTGTTACTGCTTAATAGACTTTAAATTGCGAGTTTATTATACATTATCTGCCTCTACAAAGATCTTAGATCTTTCTCAAATTTGAGTATAAAAAGGGACATATTCCTTGACATAAAAAATGGTATAACTTGAAAACCGTACGTAATATGATTTCCATACTTTGTAGTTGAATACGTAGAAATGTGATGTATAAATGCCTAATAGAAACTTTTTTGATCTAACCTTTCGTTTAGTTACAAAACAGGTTTTCCTTTCTCCTGAAAAGTAAGGATTTTGGAATGTGTACCCTTTTCAACCCGCCGATTCAATTACAATTGCTTACGTTTTCCGTACTATCCCAGTTAGGAGCTATTGATCTTTTCTTAAGCCTTTCCATTTCTTTTTTTGGCGTTCATTACACAAGCAAGCTGAAGAAATGTTGATATCAGTATAAGCGAATTTCCAGCTGTCTCACTTAGTGTTGCCACTGCCTTTTCGATATGCCGTGCTACTGTGCGACTTTCCGGAAAGTTTTGCTCGTAGATAACCAGCAGAAGCGATCATAAAGGCGGTGAACGTGCGAAATACGTCAGTGAACTGCAGGAAGAGATTCCTACTCCTTGGAACGAGTGTATACGTGCTGTGTAGTAATACAATGCGTATACCTCGTTTATTAGTAAGAAAAATGTAAAACGCTTATACAGGGTTTATTCACTGTATAACTAAACAAGAGTTAAACAACGGTATAAGGACTTTTTATTAGTAAGACCCTCAAAGTGTTTGACTAATTAGCCAGCTTTCACAGCAGGGCTTTCAAGAAATATGACAGATAGGGTAGGGAATGCCTCGGCGTTTCCTGATCTGTCTGCATCCTCAGTTGTTCCAGTAAAGTGGCTTATTAGTGGGAAATAAAGCAAATATGCTTAACTGCAAAGGGACTTCCTCACTTCAGGGGATAGGTACCTTTCTTTCTAGAAAATGTTTTGATTGTTTACCAAGGTATCTCATGTCCGGGTGCACCATTCTCTGCAAATATCAGGCGTTACGAAACGATGCTAAAACTTTTGCCATGGTATTGTCGCGTGCGGTTTGTCGCTCGTTTTTCTTGCTATTATTCCCCAAGCAAGCAATTCAACATAATACTCGGAAGGCAGTGATGAAACTGACAGTCACATGTCTTTAATTTATCCAAAAGGCAGTGATAATTTCGACAGACACGTGTTTTTAACTTATCCAGTTAAGTTTTGTCTGGAACCTTCAGCTGTCTTTATTTCTAAGATATATTATTATTTCGTTCTTTCTTTCTTAATCTATTTACCCTCCAGGTTCGGTTGTTCCCTCAGACTCAGCGAGGGATCCCACCTGTACCGCCTCAAGGGCAGTGTCCTGGAGCTTCAGACTCTGTGTCGGGGGATACAATTGGGGAGGATGACCAGTACCTCTCCCAGGCGGCCTCTCCTGCTATGCTGAACAGGGGCTTTGCGGGGGATGGGAAGATTGGAAGGGATAGACAAGGAAGAGGGAAGGAAGCGGCCGTGGCCTTAAGTTAGGTACCATTCCGGCATTTGCCTGGAGGATAAGTGGAAAACCACGGAAAACCACTTCCAAGATGGCTGAGGTGGGAATCGAAAACCCACCTCTACTCAGTTGACCTCCCGAGGATGAGTGGACCCCGCCCCAGACCTCGTACCACTTCACAAATTTCGTGGCAGAGCCGGGAATGGAACCCGGGCCTCCGGGGGTGGCAACTAATCAGACTAACCACTACATCACAGAGGCGGTCATTATTATTTCTATTGATTTAATTTATTTTACGCTTGTATAAAAATGTTTTATAATCATGTTTCTCCTTGTTAGAATCATTGAAGGCATTGGAATCAATCTATTATATCCCCTTACTTTTTAGAATAATGAATTCTGTTTCTGTATTGTTCTCCATTTTCCTCTCCAGGAGACTGTATCCTTACGTGAGTACAATACTGTATGTATGTTCAGTCCGTCAGCGATGCCGCTGGTGGGATCCTCAACAGCTCTGCCATCAGCTCTCACAGATGGCCTAGGCATCACTGAAGAGGCGTACTAGGGAAATGAGGAGTGAGGTAGTTTCCCGTTGCTTTCCTCATCGAGCCAGAGGTGCTGTTACATATCAGTCTGCCAAGCCCACTGAAATGCATACACCAACCGACCCTATCAGCAACATTTTCACACCATTCATAGCAGGGACTGCCTGCTTAAGGACTGACATTACTAGCATCGCTCATACCTCAGTCACTTTCATATTGTCAAAGCCAAGGATAAGACAGAGACAGATCTATGAAAGTAACAAAATTTCTCTAGCCTATACCAGAAGACTAAGTGCAGTGTAAACACTAGGTCCTGCCAGCAAAGGCATGAGTACAATCCTAAGCATCAAGTATTCGTAGAAATCGCCGAATCCTAAAAAAAGACAGTAAAAAGTTTTTCAATGTAGCAAGAGATGTTATTGAGGAAAATTTCTTTATCTTGTTTATATTTTCTTTGCCAGATCATTAGCATTTTGTTAGGTCCGATGCTTTTTCACGGTCTTGTCCCTATTCAACTTGCATTTTTCTTTTCTTGAAACATATTTCCATGGTGCACTTGTTTTAATTATTATAAATGCCAGTTCTGTTAATTATAATTAGGCCTAATACTAATTAATAATGTAGACTACTGATTATTAAGTACTATTTATTCGTTGGGGCCATTGACGACCACGTTACGTCTTGTTACATTTGGCAGTGAACTTAATTTTATTTTGAGCCCAGAATTCCCTCATTCTTTCTGAGTGGGCCTGCTTGCATTCCTCTGACCAAGGGAAACCGTGTCTTCCTTTCGGTTGTTCGCCTCGGTTTAGCCCGTTCTTCACTATCCTTATTCTGGAAAAGGCCTTGTGAAAGGCGTCTTCCGGTTTGATTTGTAGCACTTGAAGGTCTTCTTTGGTGTTTCTAAACCAAGGCATCGTGGTTTTAGGTTTTAAATCAAACAGGTGAAGATCTGTTTAGTCAACCTGTTTCCGTTTGCCGTAAAATCGTGCCACTCTTTTCCGGATCGTGTCTGTAATTTTCTCTACTTTGTTATACCATTCTTTGTTGGATAATTTTTCCGGTGGATACCATTCTTGTAATAGAATCCCGTGATTCCTCTATTCTGTGGTCCTTTTTCTCCACTCTCTCGATGAGTCCCTTATTGGCATTTAAGAATAGGGTTTCTGATGCATCTACAGTAAGTGCTTCCCTGTCTAGTCCATTTTTCATGATGATCTCACCCAGGTACTTAAATTTTTCTATTCATTTGATGTCCCCGTATTTTGTCCGGAGTTTCGGTGGTGCATCTTTGACATTAGCCGATACTTCTCTATTAAAATGTATTATTATTATTATTATTATTATTATTATTATTATTATTATTATTATTATTATTATTATTTACAAACGAAAGGACCAGTAAGGTTCACGCTACAACTTCATTTCTTTCTTTCTCTTCGTGCGGAGTTTTCTCTGTGTCCAATACTCCTTCATACGTTCGCTGGCCTGTTTCCGTTGTTCATCTGTTCAGGCTCTTCCGGTCTTCTTAGTTCTTCCTGCGGCTTGAACAGCTTCCAAATTCTTCAGTGTGTTCCTAAACGTATTCCTTTTTAACAGCTGGTCTTCCAAGATGCTTAACATTTCCATTTCCATATCCTTCTCCGTTTCCTTAATCCATGCTGTAGTGGTCTTTCTTCTCCAGAAGTAATCAAGTATCTGTTTGGTAAGTCTGTTTACGTTCATTCTGTACAGATGTACAAGAAACGCCAACCTCCTTTTCTTCATGGTCTCTGAGATTCTTTCCACCTTCTGGAAAACTTCTTTGTTGCTCCGAAGTTCTTCTTTCCAGGACCTCTAGCTTCTTCGGCTTGTAATTCATGGACAGGCATTCACTGGAATACAGGCATTCTGTTTTGAACACGGTGTTGTAATGTTTTAATTTGGAATTCCAGGATAAGCACTTCTTATTGTAGATGCTTTTTGTCGAGCCGTATGCTCTCTCCATTTTTGAGATCCGATCTTCCACTGCAGCTTTTTCTAGTCCATTCTCCTGTATCGTCTCACCAACGTACTTGAACTTCTTGACCCATTCCTATCCATCCTATCTTTATTTCTAGAAATATTGGTCCATCTTTAATGTTCGTCATGAATTTGGCCTTTTCGCTGAGATCCTCAGTCCTGTTTCGCTGGCGATTCTTTCCATGAGGTTAATCTGGATGGTTGCGGCCTCTGGACTTTCTGATAGTATAACAAAGTCGTCAGCAAAAGCCAAGTCGTTGACTTTAATCCCTCCTGATTTTCTCTCTAGACAGATCGGGATTATCCCTTGATGTTCAAGTTCTGTGGTTCATATTCTCACTATCTTTTCTAGGACACAGTTGAATAGGGAGAGGGGATATTATTATTATTATTATTATTATTATTATTATTATTATTATTAATTATTTTCGCAACGTTGTGTACAACTAAGGAACGTGATTGCACGTATTAATCAGATGCATTTGCTTTCTTCTCTTTCCAGTACATCCTCATCCTCTCGATGTGTGTTTTTCTTCCGTTCTTCCGCCTATGCAGTGGAGGTTCTCTTCTTCTTCTCCTTCTTCTTGTTCTTCTTCTTCTTCTTCTTAATCTGTTTACCCTCCAGGGTCGGTTTTTCCCTCGGACTCAGCGAGGGATCCCACCTCTACTGCCTCAATGGCAGTGTCCTTGAGTTTCAGATTTTGGGTCGGGGGATACAACTGCGGAGAATGACCAGTACCTCCCCAGGCGCCCTCACCTGCTATGCTGAACAGGGGCCTTGTGGAGGGAAGGGAAGATTGGATGGGATAGGCAAGGAAAAGGGAAGGAAGCGGCCGTAGCCTTAAGTAAGGTACCATCCCGGCATTAGCCTGGAGGAGAAGTGGGAAACCACGGAAAACCACTTCCAGGATGGCTGAGGTGGGAATCGAACCAATCTCTACTCAGTTGACCTCCCGAGGCTGAGTGTACCCCGTTCCAGCCCTCATACCACTTTTCAACCCGAACCCGGACCTCCAGGGGTGGCAGCTAATCACACTAACCACTACACCACAGAGGCGGACAGTGGTAGTTCTCATCTTCGGTTTTTCTGCAGAACGAAGTTTGTTCACCAACGTTCTAAAGCTAGGCCTTTCCCATATAATTTCGCCTGTTATGATGTTATGCTTATTTCATTTATCCAATTATTCTTGAATTTTAGTGAGGAGGCGTACTTAAATACCTTTATAATAAGTCTTTCGTAATCCATTCTTTGAATATGGACATAACATTTCAGCGTTATAAATAATGGGCCAAATATTTTCGTAAGGGTTTTCCTTTCTTGTTTTTATAAATTTAAAGATTGTGATCTGCCTCCAATGAACAAAGTTTGTGATGCTATAATGCTTCAGGCTTAATTGCAATGCTATAGTGTTTTAATTTAGCGTTCCGAAATATTCATTTTTTGTTGTACCTGTTCCATGTGATTCTGTAGGCTTTCTGTAATTTAAACACTCTCTCTCTCTCTCTCTCTGTTTGCTTCAGGAGTTAATCAGGATGTCTGGATGATTTCCAGTATGTATATGAAATTATTTACTTGAGGTATTTTTCCAAACTTAGTTAGCAGAGCGGGCTGCCTGGCCGAGACGGTAAATGCGTGCTCGGTTCGCCCGGAAGGACGTGTGTTCGAATCCCCGTCAGGAAGTCGTAAAATTTAAGAAACGAGAGGTTCACTCAGCCTACACCAAAAATGAGTACCAGGTTAATTCCTGGCGGCAAAGGCGGCCGGGTGTAGAGCTAACCACTCTACCCCATCAAATGCCGAGGTTACGGATAGTGTAAGCCTTTACCTTCCACCCCTCCCAGGGCCTTCATGGCCTGTACGGAGATGACTTTGCTTTTTTTCTTAGTTAGCAGAGCTTGTTTAAAGAAGGAGGATGATTCCATGTTTCGGGTTTTCTCGCATGAGATTTGGAGTCCAATTTATTTTAAATTTTTCGTTTCGGCCGTCTATGAACCACGTTTTACAATCTTTGCAGTATCCTTAGCCTTCTCTGCCTTCACTCTCTGCCATCCTTTCTCCTACTTCCTTCTTCTGCTCTTCTGTACAGAACACTAGCTTCCCCCCCCCCCCGTATCCTGAAAACTAGAAAACTCTTTGACGAGTTGTTTAAATTTTTTTATTATTTTTCTTTTTACAAGTTGCTTTACGTCGCATCGACACAGATAGGTCTTATGGCGACGATGGGACAGGAGAGGGATAGTAGTAGGAAGGAAGCGCCCGTGGCCTTAATTAAGGTACAGCCCCAGCATTTCCCTAGTGTGAGAATGGGAAACCACGGAAAACCATCTTCAGGGCTGCCGACAGTGGCGTTCGAACCCACTATCTCCCGAATACAGGATACTGGCCGCACTTAAGTGACTGCAGCTATCGAGCTCGGTAAATTGATTTCTGTCCATGATGTAATCTTCCGGAGCCCCATCTTAGTTAAGTCCAACCTCACTTCCGGAAACCACGTCAGCTCTGTATTTCTCTTCCTCAAGAATTCAAAGATTCTCTTCCTTAGTCTAATTAGCGATGTTAAAATATCAAAACATAGTATGTAATGTGTATATTAATACAGTGTCTGATGCTATTGGGAAACTGTCCGTACATATAACAGGAATTATGCTTATTACGGTTGTTGAACACGAGGTTCTTTAAATAAATAAGAGAAAGTACTCGACAAGTGTCCATAGAACTGTAATCTTCTCTGTTTCATCAGTTCAACCACTCCTTCTGTTATTATTATTATTATTATTATTATTATTATTATTATTATTATTATTATTATTATTATTATTATTATTATTATGTTCTAAAATGAATGGATTCTAGATGTTCTCTCGGTGAAGTAACTGAATTGGCATCTCGAAAAGGGTGTCTGGGAAACCTTCAAGTCCATAAAGCCGCCGTTGGAGAGATGGTTATGGCTGGTTGCCAGCACGCTGGTGTACGGTATTCCATACCGTGAGACGGATATCCTGTTAACACAGCACGACAGCCACTCTTGTGAACTTCAAGGTCGGCTCAGCACACTCTTGACCTGCCTCAAGGTGTCGCGCGGACAGGGCACTGGACTCTACAGTGAGGTAGGTACTGTACGGGGCAGCAGACACAGTACGTTTACATGGGGACTGAGATCGATTTGAGTACACTTCCCGCAATGAATACGATCCCCGTTTACCTGTAGTATTTGGGTATCGTATTGAATCCGCCAGGCAACATCGACGTATGCGAACGATGCAGAATTGTAGTAAAATCGATAATCAACTCTTAGCATTTAAAAAACCCAAATGCAGTAGAAGCTCAGGAGATAACTTTCGGTTTTGAAAGTATGTGTGGTATTCAAAAATGTAACAACGCACATTTCAATTTTACCCTCAACAGAAGGTTATCGTGATTATATTATATTATATTATATTATATTATATTATATTATATTATATTATATTATATTATATTATATTATATTATATTATATTATATTATATCCGCCTCCATGGCTAAATGGATAGCGTGGTGGCCTTTCGTCACAGGGATCCCGGGTTCGATTCCCGGCAGGGTCGGGAATTTTATCCATTATTGGTTAATTTCCCTGGCACGGGGGCTGGGTGTATGTGTTGCCTTCATCATCATTTCATCCTCATCACAACACGCAGGTCGCCTACGGACGTCAAATCAAAAGACCTGCACCTGGCGAGCCGAGCCCATCCTGGGATCTTCCGGCACTAAAAGCCATACGGCATTTCATTTTTACGGAACGCCAACAGATAAAGTGAGGTCATTCCAATGTCGATAAATGAATGAGTGTATAAATGAACTGAACTGTCCGGTTCCATGGCTAAATGGTTAGCGTGCTGGCCTTTGGCCACGGGGGTCCCGGATTCGATTCCCGACAGGGTCGGGAATTTTAACCATAATTGGTTAAATCCGCTGGTACGGAAACTAGGTGTATGTGCCGTCTTCATCATCATTTCATCCTTATCACGACGCTAACATATGTAAATCCTGAGATCCCAACCCGCCCGATAACAGAAATGCATATTTGTTAAGTAATTTTCCATCATCTTTTGAAATTGATTTTTAACTTTTCTTGTTCAGTTTTCCCTTATTGTAAAGCTCTACTTTGCCTCATTTTACCACGATGTGATTCAAAAAGACGCTGGGAGAAATATATTGTGGGTTCTAACTCCACCGTCGGCAGCCCTGAACATGGTTTTCAGTGGTTTCCCATTTTCACACCAGGCAAATGGTGGGGCTGTACCTTAATTAAGGCCATGGCCGCTTCCTTCCCATGCCTATTTATTTATTTATTTATTTCATCCGTTTACCTTCCAGGGTTGGTTTTTCCCTCGAACTCAGCGACGGATCCCACCTCTACCGCCTCAAGTGCAGTGTTCTGGAGCGTGAGACATTGGGTCGGGGATACAACTGAGAAAGAGGACCAGCTCTTTGTCCAGGCGGCCTCACCTGCTGTACTGAACAGATGTCTTGTGGGAGATGGAGTGATTTGAAGGGATAGGCAAGGAACGGGGAAGAAACTACTGTGGCCATTAGGTACCATCCCAGCATTTGCCTGGAGGAGAAGTGGGGAAACAACGGAAAACCACTTCGAAGATGGCTGAGGAGGGAATCGAACCTCCCTCTACTCAGTTGACCCATCGAGGCTGAGTGGACCCCGTTCCAGCCCTCGTACTACTTTTAAATTTTTTTGTCAGAGCTGGAAATCGAACCCGGTCCTCCGTGAGTTGCAGCTATTCATACTAACCAGAGGCGGACGGCCTTAATCTTGCCAGGTAAAATAAAATATTACTTATTTCGACATTCACAGAAATTCGTTACACTAAATTCTTGTTTTTATTCACTTTTCTTTGTCTGCTTTATTATTTGGTAATTGTTACGCATTTGCGTTGGGTAATCACATTCAACATATCTGAATATCAACCGAGTTTCCAGTAAACGAGAACACCAAAAGCCTCAGTGCTCAATTCAAAAACTGTTAAATAAATTAACCTTCTATAATGACGAGATGAGCCTCTGTGGCTCAGGCGGCAGCGCTTCGGCCTCTCACCTCTAGGTTCCGTGGTTCAAATCCCGGTCACTCCATGTGAGATTTGTGTTGGACGAAGTGGAGATGGGACAGGTTTTTCTCCGGGTAATCCGATTTTCGCTGTCATCCTTCATTTCAGCAACACTCTCCAATGTCATTTCATTTCATCTGTCAGTCACTAATCATTGCCCTAGAATAGTGCGACTGGCTTCGGCAGCCGGCACAATTCTTATCCTCGCCGCAAGATTGGGTCTTCATTCATTCTACCCCTGACCCGTTCACTGACTGGAAAACATATTGTAGGTTTTCATTTTCAATGACGAGATGTAGCTTCTAATCTGGATGGGCTTGCGATGTGAGTGGGAGGTATTATCACTGTAGTTAGTAGGGCCTAAAAGTTCTCATATAAGTCAGGTTGTTGAAGTGCCTGAGTACTAACATACAAATACGGGATTGTTAGTTTCGTTTTACATTTATTCGTGTGTGATACACTCACTTTAAGTGTAAGAATGCCAAAGACATAGACATATAGATTTAGACTGACAATGAGCATCAGGATTCTGAAGCTGTAAGCGTGCGGCCGCCGCCATCTTACGTCACTACACTACCCCGATTAATTAATGTAAAATAGCAGTCGAAACGGGAATATTGGACAGGAGATAATTAAAATAACTAAAAGCACATCGAAATAATAACAATAACATTGATTAATTAGACCTATTAGGTCCTTTATTTTACTGTTGAGAAAAGAAAGACTGGCATATCAATTTACCAATGCTAAAAAGTGACCAACCTATTTCAGACCGATCTTTGGTCAAATCTGTTTCCATTCAACTCTCCTACAGCATGATTCACACGCATATTTTCGGGTTTGTTTGTTTGTCCAATCCTTGTGCCGTTTCTCCGCGGGGTCAGGTATGAGGTGAGATGAATCTGCCGTAGCGAATTTTTAAAACCGGATGCCCTTCCTGACGTCAACCTCATCAGAGGAGTTAATGAGGTGCAATGAATCACGTGATATATGATTCTAGGAAGGGAAAGGGTGAAACCCGTTGCCGGCACGTAGCCTACTCCTCTCGAATAGCACAAATGGATCTGCTCAAGGCTTAACGCCCCCATCCGACAGACGAATTAGCATCAACAGCGTCATATGCCCTCACTCCATATGAGCACTGCGAAGAGGTTTGGAATTTAATCCAGGCTTTTGTCACGCAATCTAGTGATTAGGAATTTTATACCACCACCTCCCCTACCCTGCCGGTCAACATTCTGATGGTGACATTTTTTTCGACCAACGGGACTCGAACCGGCTAACCACGGTGTCAGACCGTTTAGACTTCAACGCCTTAACGATCACGGCCACCAGGCGAGCTCTCCCACGTATTTTCAGATACAGTGATGAAATTACACTAATAAGGCGATAAACGCGCGTGTCCGTGAGTTTAGGTCTTAAGTATGTGAGCTTTAACTTGATAAAAAAAGTTACATACAACTGAGCTGTGACTTCATTTGGTATGTTCCCTTTCATGAATGACCTTAAACCATTACCTGTATTCTCTCCGAAATACATCTCAGTAAGTTTGCACACATGAACATCTTTCGTAGGAACATACACATTAGAACATACAGAATAGAGGCTATTCTGAAAATAAATGACTGGATTAGGATTTTCTAATAATATTGATTTTACGTCCCACTAACTACTTTTACGATTTTAGGAGATGCCGAGGTGCCAGAATTTTGTCCCGCAGGAATTTTACGTGTCAGTAAATGTATCGATACGAGGCTGACATATTTGAATACCGGTACCTTTAAATATCACGGGAGTGAACCAGAATCGAACCTGTCAAGATGGGGTCAGAAGGCCAGCGCTTCAACCGTCTGAGCCATTCAGCCCGGCTAAGGATTTTCTTTTTGTACAACAGCTTCCTTGCAAGTATCACATTGTAGAGAATTGGCTAACACCTTTACCACAAATCCTGAGATATATTCAATAATATTGTGATAATAAACCTAACACACTATTTCGATTGATGCAAACTTACCAATCCTTCCACTATAATTTTAACAGTAATTTTGACATCCTTATAATATATCTTTAAAGATTAGAAGAGACCTAGACCACTGTTATTCAATTAATACAACAGCCAAACAAAAACTTAACTTGAAATCAAATGTTGTATTATTATTATTATTTTATTATTATTATTATTATTATTATTATTATTATTATTATTATTATTATTATTATTAGGCACTATGCCGCACTCCATCACAAAGGGGCTAACGCTAACAAAATACACCGGAAGGAAGTGAATTAGGCATCTTTTATCGTAAATTTAATTACATTAATAACTAGGCAACAAGTGTACATGAGCAAAAGTTTGCCACTAATCGGTGTATTGAAACTCCTATTCCTTCCTTATTCTTTCGTTGTGAATAGGAAAAACCACACCGAAACACTACACGGGTATTTGCCATTCTGCCACATAGTAGTTTTTCGAGAAATGAACGTGAAATGTACATAAAAACAACATAAAACAAAACTGCACGTAACATAGTAACATGCATGTTTACAGTGAATCTGTAGTGACGTACGGTGGTGGCGACCTCAAGTTTCCGGCTTCACAGAACCAATGCTATTTACTATACGTCTGTGGCCAATGACTAAGCTTTATCTGTACATTCTGTGAGTTCTACAGATGGTCAGATACCTTTCTGAGAAATTCGTGAAGTGAAAGGGGCAGCAGATAAAGGATGTACTTCGTTCGTTTGTAATCTGTTTACCAACCAGGGTTGGTTTTTCCCTCGGAATCAGGGAGAGATTCCACCTCTACCACCTCAAGGGCAGTGTTCTGGAGCTTCAAACACTGGATCGGGGGATACTACTGTGGAGGATGACCAGTACCTCGCGCAGGCGGCCTCACCTGCTATGCTGAACAGGTGCCTTGTGGGGGGGATGGGAAGTTTGGAATGCATAGACAAGGAAGCGGCCGTGGCCTTAAGTTAGGTACCATCCCGGCATTTGCCTGGAAGAGAAGTGGGAAACCATGGAAAACCACTTCCAGGATGGCTGAGGAGGGAATCGAACCCCCTCTACTCAGTTGACCTCCAGAGGCTGAGTGGACCCCGTTTCAGCCCTCGTACCACTTTTCAAATTTCTTGGCAGAGCCCGGAATCGAACCCGTACCTCTGGGGGTGGCAGCTAATCACACTAACCACTACACCACAGAGGCGGACTAAAGGATGTACTAAACAATATGCAGGTCCCGACAAAGACGAGTATTATTTAATTTATTTATTTATTTATTTACTTATTGCCAACGGCCGTAGCCGTGTTGAAACACCGGATCCCGTGAGATCTCCGAAGTTAAGCAACATTGGGCGTGGTCAGGAGTTGGATGGGTTGCCACGCGCTGTTGGTGGGGGTAAGGGAATGGAGGAGCGGAAAGGAACTGGCCACCCTACCGCACGTAAACTCCGGCTCAGGAACACCTCTGCGGAGGTTCGGAACTGCCTTCGGGCAGAATAACCCTTACCTACCTTATTTATTTACCACAAATCATACAGATTATATGGATGGTCTAGTGAAAAATGACAAGCACCATGTACATTAGTTGCTTCACAGATCTACTAAGCTAATACATACAATAATCACATTATTGACATATTTACACATATACAGTATTTGGTCCGACTCTTTTGCTGACTGGTCAATGTACTGGCCTTCGGTTCCGAGGGTCCCGGATTCGATTCTCGGCCGGATCGGGGATTTTAATCGCTTCTGAATAATTCTTCCGGCTCGGGGACTGGCTGTTTGTGTCCGTCCCAACACTCTCCCCTTCATATTCACACACTGCACTACCAACCACCACAGAAACACGCAATAGTGATTACATCTCTCCACATAGGGTTGGCGTCAGGAAGGGCATCCGGCGACGCACACGTGTGGGAAAAGTGATAGGAAAATAATAATAATAAGAAGAAGAAGAAGAAGAAGAAGAAGAAGAAGAAGAAGACAGTCGTACAGTAATTCATCCTCTTGGCGACACTTTCTCTCTCTTTCACTCCCGTCCATGCACACACAGAGCCTTACATCTTTTTACATCTTTTCTAAACTGCCTTACAGACAAGGCTTTTATTTTAGGTGGTAGCTCATTCAAGAGACGTGCGAAGCGGCCGTAGTAACCGGATTGGTAGGAGGTGGTACGGGCAAATGGAGGGACAACATTAACGCCTCTGCGGACAGAGCAACTTCTGGCTCTGTGAGGAAAGCAACGGGAAACTACCTCACTCCTCATTTCCCTAGTACGCCTCTCTAGTGATGCCTAGGCCATGTATGACAGCTCATGGTGGAACTGTTGAGGATCCAACCAGCCTTCGGGCTAGAGGCTAAACATACATACATACATACATACATACATACATACATACATACATACATACATACATAACATCGCTTGCGTCCTGATTCCATTTTCTGTAAAGAGCGTTCCTTTTGCGTATCATTTTATTTCTTTTGTGATCCGCGGAGAGTTTTTCTACGCACCGATTTTTACTTTAGGCACCGCTTTGTCAACACAGTGAAGGAGGAGTGGTAAGTTATTAGTCTTTCCTAAATACTCGCCATGTAGAACACACCGAATTGATATCCACAGTGTTTAAAGATAATGGGGTGGGTAGATGTTTTCTGAGAAGGTATGATAGTAGTTCCTAGTCTGCTTTTGTAGTTATATACTTCTCTGTTACAGTTTTTACTTGTATTTCTTGTATTTTAGGGTGGCTAAAACTGATAGATACCGAGCTCGATAGCTGCAGTCGCTTAAGTACGGCCAGTATCCAGTAATCGGGTGATAGTGGGTTCGAGCCCCACTGTCGGCAGCCCTGAAGATGGTTTTCCGTGGTTTCCCATTTTCACACCAGGCATGTGCCGGGGCTGTCCCTTAATTAAGGCCACGGTGGTAAAGGCGTATTCGGTTCACCCGGAAGGACGTGGGTTCGAATCCCCGTCAGGAAGTCGTAAAATTTAAGAAACGAGATTTCCACTTCCAGAGGTGCAAATGGCCCTGACGTTCACTCAGCCTTCACCAAAATTGAGTACCAGGTCAATTCCTGGGGGCAAAGGCGGCCGGGCGGGGAGATAACCACTCTGCCCCATCAAGTGCCAAGGTTATGGACAGTGGAAGCCTTTACCTTCCACCCCTCAGAGCGCATCTATTATTTTCAGTTTTGTTGTCTACACCCCCCCCCCTCTTATATACTGCAGAATCTCGGTACTTTTTTGTGGTATATAGAATTTTCTGCCCCCCCCCCCACTTTTAATTCCCAATCGCCACTACCGCTCCTGTCGGCAGTCTTGAGGATGATTTTTCGTAGTTTGCCATTTTCAAACCAGGAAAATGCTGGAGCTGTACCTCAATTTTTGGTCTGGACCGCTTCCTTCTCACTTCTAGCCCTTTCCTATCCCAACGCCGCCATAAGATCTGTCTGGGGCGGTGCGATGTAAAACAAATAGTAAAATTATTTGAATACGCGTCTCATCCTTTACAATGAAATAGCGAGGAGCCATTTGTCTGTCTTAGCAGTGCCGGTTTTATGGCTCACTCTGCCCTAGATAACAGCGCCGTTTATATTAAAACAAGTTTGATACGATGTAAACACAAGTGTTTGTAATGCACCAGCAAGTACAGTTGTAGCTGTCTGGCGAATTACAAGGTACCATAAATACGTCTGCTCTTACCAACACCCAAGACAATAAAATAAATTTAAAGCGTACCAGTTTTACTGATTTTTTTAATGGCAGGAGCCGGCTTCGTGGCTACGGGATTATTTTCATTGCATAGGACTATATAATTACTTCTTCCCATCCTTGTTTGCTCTGACCTTTCATTTTTCTTAAAGTAAAAAGCAAAGTCATCCGCATACAGGCATGAAGGCCCTTCGAAGGGTTGAAGGTAAAGGCTTCCACTATCCGTAACCTCGGCACTTGGTGGGGTAGAGTGGTTAGCTCTACGACCGGCCGCTATTGCCCCCAGGAATTAATCTGACACTCTTTATTGGTGTAGGCTGAGTGAACCTCATTGCGATATGCACATCCGGAGGTGGACATCTTGTTTAAGATTCCCCTACGGGGAATCGAATCCACGTCGTTCGGGTGAGCCCAGCATGTTTTTACCGCACCAGCCACGCAATCGCTTGGGCCAGTTCTCCACTGGTAGATTTTTACTGCTTTTAAAAACAATATTGTACTAGTTTAAAATGAGAAGCATGCTTTTCACTCAGGGGCGTACGCAGAAATTATTTTCGGGAGAGGATAATAAATAAAAATTTGAGGACTTCTATAAAATAATGTTGGGTGCATATTGTGAAATTAGAAACTTCTTCTTCTTTTTCTGTTTACCCTCCAGGATCGGTTTTTCCCTCGGACTCAGCGAGGGATCCCACCTCTACCGCCTCAAGGACAGTGTCCTGAAGCTTGAGACTCTGGGTCGGCGGATACAATTGGGGAGGATGACCAGTACCTCGCCCGGGCGGCCTCGCCTGCTATGCTGAACAGGGACCTTGCGGGGGATTGGAAGATTGTAAGGGATAGGCAAGGAAGAGGGAAGGAAGCGGCCGTGGCCCTTAAGTTAAGTACCATCCCGGCATTTGCCTGGAGGAGAAGTGGGAAACCACGGAAAACCACTTCCAGGATGGCTGAGGTGGGAATTGAACTCACATCTACTCAGTTGACCTCCCAAGGCTGAGTGGACCCCGTTCCAGCCCTCGTACCACTTTTCAAATTTCGTGGCAGAGGCTTCCGGGGACGGCAGCTAATCACATTAACCACTACAACACAGAGGCGAACGAAATTAGAAACTCTAAATTAAAATTTTCAGAATTACGCAATTATTTAATTTACACCCATCACATCGGCAACAACTACGTCTTTCCGCAGAAACCGACATCACTAGTTTATTTCACAAGGTGTCTTTCTACGTCTGAAGTTCTGAACTTGTCACATCACAAATATGTTACCAGTTCGTGTCATCCATTGGTCACAAAGCCCTGCGCTGTTCGTCATTCAACTTCCGGCTAAACTATACCCTTTCTCCAAAGGCCCACACCTTCCTCTCACCCAACTCTGGTGGTAAAGGTAAGGGTCCACTCTTGACGCTGAAAGTATACCCATGCGGCAGCTTCTGATTCCAAAACTTGGCCCGCCCTAGTGATAATAAGGGTTGTCAGTTGGTCCGTCTTGGTGATAATGAGGGTTGTCAGTATCGTTTAAAAGGCAAGTAAGCGCTGTCAAGAGCAAGGTCATATTTGGCGTCGATTATTTAAACATGTTAGCTTTTAATTTATTCTTAAGAGAATATAAATATAAAAAACCAATCATGAACCACAGCAAAAACCAATATCGCAGAATTTTTTGTTTCGTGCGTAACCCGTGGAGTGGTCGCAGATGTTAGAAGAAAGAATGAAAGAAAGAATGAACGAAAGACAGAAAGAAAACAGAAGGAATTGGCAAATAAACTCGCGCCATGAGATATTTTAAATAAAAATAGCAGGTCTCTAAATTACTATGCTTGAATTCATATCAAAGTAAACCTATTAAAATATTACTTTTATGGAGCTAATATCAGTGTTTCGCTTTCGGTAAAGAAAGCGAAAGTAAAATCACGAATTATAGACTGTGATAATAATAATAATAATAATAATAATAATAATAATAATAATAATAATAATAATAATAATAATTGTACCGGGCGGTACACCTCCACGCCGCTAATTCAAATATTGCGCCAGTTGAAACTTCTCTACAGGAGAAAGCCTGAACTTTAACAAACTGTATTAACTCAACGGTTTCTCGGAAGATGTCACTACTGTAAATTTGGTAATTTTGAAGTGTTCTGAACTATGTCTATTTTGATTTGTGTTTGTTTGCTCCGTATCAAGAAGTTTGGACATTATCTAACAGATGTCTCTACCAAAACTTTGATAACGCACTCTGGTGTAAAGGAATGAACTTTCTTGAAGAAATTTAGTATTCCTAAGTTTTATTTTTACTAAATTTTGTTCTGTGGTTTGTGGGTTGGCAATATAAATCCTTTCTTTCCGCCCGTTTTGAATGCAACCAATCGGGAATTTATGTAATTAATTTTCCACCAATAATGTGTATTAGTTTTTGCTGTTATCCAATAAAAGCGAAAGGGTGTGTCTACTCATTCCTGAAAGGTCTCGAATGTTCCACGAGCGTATATAAACTGCTGATTTTTGTCTCGGTGCCACTTCAGTAACATCTCTCTTAGTGTGTGAATATGTAGCAGGGGGCGGGAAGCGCCTCTTTCTTCAAGCAGCAGTTCTTCTACAAGGTAATGGCCTGTTAACATCTTCATTTCTTGCTAGCTCAGCAGTTTAACTCTCGGGGAGGGTTCGAAACCTTTAGTATGTAACCCACGTTTTTAAAATGTAATCTCTAAATTACTGTAAAGCGGGGATAGAGAGTGCTTTACCCTCTCGAACCCCCCTTCATTTTTGAAAAGGAGGTGACTACGTTTTCATAACCGTTCTTCTCTTCTTTAATGTAGTAAAGTCTTCTCATACGTGTCACCTCCCTAGCTTGGGATTAGCCCCTGTATGATCGGCCTAGCGCCACATAGGTTTTAGACAAAAACTTGGTGTAGGAGTGCAAGTTATCGCCTCCCTTCAATTTTGTATTTTGGGCCATTTACTTAACCTGTTTTGTTTTCCTTCCTGCGAAGGGCCAGTAGGTTGGTTGTTAGATACCCCTGTTTCACTGTATGTGTGCCTTGAGGGCAGTTAATGTAAGGTCAGTTTATGGCCTCTTAAATAGGCTTGAAGACTTTGAGAGCGCATCTGCTCTTTCTTGTGTGTGAAACGTGCCTCTAGGAGGCTTAACATGGTAATTGGGAGCAAGTGCTCCTTGGCATGATTGGGGTTTTCTGCCCCTTTGTGTGAACTGGGTACTTTGGTAAAGTTGGGCTCATAGCTCAAGGATTGTTATTGTGGGGCTAGAAGCCCAGATCCTGTATTATCCCCTAACTCTTTTAATTTCTTTGTATCTGATTTTGGCTTGTTGCTGACTTGTTAAGTTTTCAAATTCTATGTCACCACTGTTAAGTTTTGAAAATATAACTTTTGTTAAAGTTTTAAATTAACTTTAATTTTGTAGTTGAGACCTATTCCAGCCCGCACCTTCTTTCACCTCTAACTACCACGGATATCTCCGTAACAATAATAATAATAACCCTTGCTTAGGTTGTTCTTCGTAACGTATTTGTATGCATTGCATATCAGCCGTTGACTCTGCTTACTAAAGTTTTAGTCTCCTTTCTTTTCTTCACAGATCTGCTACTACTTGGTGGCACGGAACCAGTAGTATTCGGTCGAGTGTCGCCGCTACTGGTGCTCGGTTGAGGATCGTGTGCATTCCCACGGCCTGTACATTATTACATGAAGCTAAGTGAAAACCATTGCACTTCACAAATACCCATTAGTGCATGAAGTTTCCTGGTTGCATTTTAGTTAATTTTTTTGTGTTTTCCTAACCATATGTAAGTACATTAAATATATATTATGCATAGAACACGGGATATTGCGTACTTTGGTAGGGAGGTGCGATCCGAAAAATCGGATCACATGCAAGGATAAAATACACTGTGGAAGAGGGAGAGGAAGAGAAGACTCAATAATAGAAGACCAGTACAACACAACGATAGTTTATTTATTGTTGATTTTGTCAGAATATCAGTTACATGTACACTCACATACAAAAAACATGCTCAAATGTTGATACAAACAATATTTTTTTGCTCAAAATTCTGTACTTCTATCACACTTTTGTAGAGTTCTTCAAAGAAACTACCTAAGTCATAATACCACCACTGTTTTCCTACTATGAATGGTAGCCTTGAAACATTTCGGGTGCAGGCCTACATCACATTTGTCGCACATGAATTTTGCTTTACCTGAACCCTGGCGACATTTCTTTTCCGTGCTCACGGGAATAATCCAGTGGTTCCTTCCGTCGAAGCGACTATCTATGTTGGGATCACATGGTTGTTTTCCCCTTCTAGAAACAGTTCCATGCGTCTTCAGCAAACTAACGCATACATCCCTTCGATACTTCAGGAGACTTTGCGATTTATCATCATCCGGCAAGACTTTACGCATTATCAGCCATGCATTGACAATACAAACGTCCAGTAAGTAAACAAAGATGGGCCAGTACCACTTTTCTGTATGTCGCCACTAACTGATCCATTAGATCTACACCCCCCATTCCTTTATTATAGGAGCCAAAAAGTGTAGGCTGCTTGACTGTCACCTTTCCTTTCTTTTCCTTGGACCATCTAGAGCAGGTTCCTTCTCTATTTTCACCGTGGTTTGTTGCTATCCTAACAACATTGTTATATTTCCACCTGACGGCAAGTATTTCACCCGAAGAGCGGAAATCGCTGGATCCACGCGGCAGTTTCTTCATTTCTGCTGTGCTGATGAGAGGGCATTTCTCAGTACGGCCTTCTCGAATAGTTCCCATTGCACAGTAACCTTCATCAGACAGGTGTCTGAGCAATTTTATTGACGTGAAATAGTTATCAAAGTATAGCTTGAACCCTTTGTGTGGGGGTACCTCTACAGATTTTATTAGTGAGATAACTGTATCACCACCTAAGCCAAACTGCTTCTCATCATTTTCTTCCTTCCCTGTATAAATTTTGAAGGACACCATATAACCAGATGAAGAACAAAGGGCCCAGTTCTTGAATCCAAATCTTATTGGTTTACCTCTTATATATTGTTTAGCATAATGTTTTCCATAGTATGGAATCATACTTTCGTCTATAGACAAGTGCTCTTCAAGTCCACCATGGCTCCTGAAATTTTCGTTCAGTATATCGATGATAGGTCTCAACTTGTACAGACGATCGCTCGGTTCAATGTTGTCATTATCATTGAAATGCAGGTAGTGCAAAATACTTTCAAATCTATTACAGCGGATGCTGTTGGCTAAAAGCTTGGGAACATCATCTGCTGACCAGTACATCCTTCTGTTGGGATATTTAGCATACCCTGATAAAAGCAGGCCTCCTATCAGTACCCAAAATTCCGACTCTGTTAGGCCGAGAATAAAATTTTTCTGAGTTGCATATTTATTGCTTTCCTCTACAATTTTCTGTACCAAATTCTTTGAAAAAAACAACTGAAAAAACTGCAATGGTGTTTGGCATGTTTCTGCAGTCTCAGACACAGGTATTGGTTCACACTGAGTTTTCAAGACAGGATGAGGATCTGATTTCCTCCACGTAAAATTTTGTTTTTCCCTCACCGGAACATGTTTCTTCTTTCGCGGGAGTCCACCATTTTCATCTATTTCAGATACCTGAACAACTTTTGAACCAGACGCGATAGGTTCTGGTGTAAGTCCGAGAGAATTTTCGGTTTCTTCAAAGTCTGTGTCATTAGTCTGTATTTCACACGAGCTAATCATCATCCTCCAACCAAGGTGGTTAAGGTTACCTTCATGTTCGTCATCTGTTTTATCACTGTCAATGTCTGTCTCCCTACCCTCAGCTGGAACTGCAGCGTATATTACATTCTCAGTGTCATCACTGTCTTCCTCGTCCTCTTCCTCAAGCATTTCGATTATCTTGGCCACAAGGAGGCTGAAACAAAATGAGAAACAAATATTGTACTCATTATGTTGAGATCAGAAACATCCTACAACAATTACAACATTTAGTTGGTATTGTATAAGGAGAACAATGTAAGACTGCTTTGCATGTGATCCGATTTTTCGGATCCACGAAAATAAATCACGTTATTTCCAAAATATATGAACGTACTTGTCTAAAATACATATCAAACAAAAGCATGGATTCTCAACAATACTTCTACAACAAATAAGAGATCAGATATGTTATAAATAGGTGATATTTTTGCAAAATACTTACCACATGCTGTGAACAGTGCTCCTCCGAGACGCCATGTTGTCTTCTAATGAATACTGTATCAGTCTGGCCAACTGCACGCACTAACTAATGGTACTGACTTGTTCAGAACGAATTACTGAACAGATATGAAAGTGGAAAGAAAAGAAAATCACACAATTATGAAATTTAAAGCCTGAAATACCAAGATCCGATTTTTCGGATCATATGCACTAATGGGTTTGTGCGAACAAAGCACGTGCGAATTGTCTGAGCTGAAAAGAGACTGACTTCTACTTAATAATAGGTGTATTGGCAACAGTGCTATAAGGATTCTTGTTGGGGAATGTGCACTTCCGGTTTAAAGCCCATTACCGTCACAAATCACTCCCTGCTGGCCAAGCAAAGAGACGAGAGATCAAACGTTTGCCGAACTGTTTGAATGCTGATGCATATGCGGTACCCGTCTCAGTTATAGAACTTCTTTTAAAATCAAAAGACTAAACAGAGGTTTTATAATACCCTTTTCATCTTTTGCTAATGATGTATGGGAATTACCTGCGAACTGCGATGTATTAAAAACTGCAGAATATAACACAGACTGAAGGTAAATGAAATGACAGATCACGCTCACTGTAATATTCATTAATGGAAGCATCGGAACATTTTAGTAAATACGTAGTTTAAATTACAAACAAAACAATGAGCCACCTAAAAATCTTCACTTACATGGTAGCCAAAATTCATCGCAAGTACTGAAAAATGAAAATCCACAGCCTGTTTCCAGTCATTCGACCGGGTCAGGAATGGAATGAATGAAGCCCCCATCTAGCGGCGAGGATAGGAAATTTGCCAGCTGCCGAAGCCTGTAGCACTCCTCTGGGGCAATGATAAATGACGGGCAGATGAAATGAAATTTTAATAGAGTGGGTTGCTGGAATGAAAGATGACTGGGAAAACCGGGGTACCCGGAGAAAAACCTGTCCCGCCTCAGCTTTGTCCAGCACAAATCTCACATGGAGTGACCGGAATTTCAACCGCGGAACCCAGCGGTCAGAGGCGGGCGCGCTGCTACCAGGGCCACGGAGGCTTCCAATCACAAGTAGGGAGGATTTATTGCCCAATCCCCCCTCTGCGTATGCTCCTGTTTTCACTGGTTGCGGCTATATGGGCAGTATTTTACTGCGACAGTACGAATGGTGGCGGCAGTTTCGAGGTCGTATTGCGGAGAATTGGTCGGGTTCCATTTCTTTACAGTAGTTTCCTGTCCGCACCTTGGCAGTAGTTTACTGCGAACCGCGCTGGTGACAATACGCCTTGTAATACTCCTCAGTTGTGTTAAATTGGCTGGGTTTTGTTCTTAGTTAAATGAAGCTTGATAGTGAGGAATAACAATAATAGTTGAGAACTAGCCGGTTGTTCATAATGCTGTGAATGAAAATTATAAGAGCAGGAGTGCGACAAAAGAAGCCTGGAAGAAACTTACCGAGGCGAAACAGTTACAAAAAGGGACAGTCTTGTCACTGCAATGCAGCCGGGACTTCTACCATAGCAGGAAAGGTAGCCACTCTGTTTTACTGCTCATAGAAGCAGTGTATAGCGGCCAGTAGAACCCTGGCCTCACTCCCACTCTAAAGAGGATCTGTACATCTGGCAACATAGCTCGACCCGATGTGTACTAGAGTGCACAGTTATGAAAACAAAGTTTCAGGACTCGTGGAAGGGTTATGTAAAACTCGCCTTTTTCATATTTGTCTCCTTTCATGTTTCTTCTTTCTTTTGTAGTTTCGGTACACACTATCTTCACGTACCAGGGCTCAACTTCTGGTTCCTCTTTTTCCAGCCAATTTTTGTTCTTCGTCGAATTTCTAAGTCCATTGTAATTTTATTCAATTTTCCTCTTATTACACTCTCTATAACACATCGGTGTTCATAACCATAGGCACATTGTTTCGTTTTCTGTGTCCGGCTCCATGGCTGAATTATTAGCGTGCTGGCATTTGGTCACTGGGGTTCCGGGTTCAATTCCCGGAAGAGTCGGGAATTTTAACCATAATTGGTTAATTTCGCTGGCATGGGGACTGGGTGTATGTGTAGTCTTCATCATCATTTCATCCTCATTACGGCGCGCAGGTCGCCTTCGAGCGTCAAATCAAAAGACTGCACCTGGCGAGCCGAACATGTCCTCGGGCACTCCCGGCACGAAAAGCCATACGCTATTTCATTCTTCATTTTTGTTTTCTGTTCTTCTCACTCGATATTTTCACTGGTAAAATAACACAGATTGGAAACTTTCCCGCACGTCCAATAACTTACGAGCGCTGTAAATAAAGCACTAGCAATATTGATAGAGCGCAATATTTAATGAACTAACAAGTACAGGGTGTTTCTTTTGGCTGGCTTCGCAGCACCACTCTCTCGGCAAATGAGTCACCCGGCTATCGCCTTACGTGCGTGTTCTCGTGACACACGGAGCAAGCCATAAAAGGGACCCTGTACAATTGCATTACATTCTTTCATTGTAGTCACCCGCAAATTCTATTAACTTTTACTAAATGTCAAGAAGCCGTTGGCAAGGTGTTCTCTCGTGATGACAGCGACGGAGCGCCCTACTGCGCGGAGTACAGATGCCACGTCAGGAAAACGGTGGCCACAGAGGGGCTCCTTCATTTTCGAAAAGAGTTTTAAGTCACAAGGACTCATGTCTGGTGAGTACGAAGGGTGTTCCAAGACCTCCCAATACTTCCTCTTAAAGCAATAATCACCATCACCTCCCAATGCCACCGTTACAATAAGAGCATGACAGTGCGATCGTCTTGCAATAAATGTGAACCTTTGCGCCGCATAGCCGGACGCAGATGTCGCTCCAGAAATCCGCACTATTGACGGTTTGTCCCTTAGGCACAGCATGCGTAATAATAACACCCTCGTAGCCGTATGCCACGAGCAGAATAAACTTCACCCAGCTGGGTTCCTGTCGAAATTTCTATGGACGTGGCGAAACTGGGCGACGCTATTCATTCGATTGACGCTTTAATTCAGACTCCTAGGCTAGTTCCCACGTCTCATCAAAGGCGACAATACTCGTATGCTGCAGAAATGCTTCTCTTTCGTAATGGGATCTATCCAAGTGTATGCCAGCCAGTACATACCGGTGCCTTTTCTGGATGTCGGTGACTTCATGTGGAACCCAATGGGACGCAGTTTTCCTCATGTTAAGACATTTCTTCAGTATGTGCTATATAGTTTGATGACTGAGATCATCATCTACGGATCATTCCCGGAGAGTCTATCGATGGTCTACGACAGGGCCTCACAAACGCCCAAAATCTCACGCGTGCAAATCGAGGCGCAACATCTCCGTGCACTTTGCATCGGTGCCGCTCGGTTACTCGGCTAAGCTCGGCTCTCCTCGGCTATACTCAGCCCGGATTTGGAGCGCTACGGCCCAAGTGGGGCAGAGGGAGACAGGCGTGAGGAAAGAGAAAGTAAGCGCTATTGCTCCAAATCGAGGAGTGGGGGGTCTGCACTCTGGTCAACCAAGCCTTTTGTCTTTTGCACCGTGCACAGTGCATGCACCACGCGTATGCACCTTGAGAGGCCCTGGTCTTCGGAAACGAGACCACTCTCGATGTCAATCTGATCTTGAGGAATGGACGGCCGAGCTATGCGGTGCAAATCTGCAATTTTATTCCGACCCCACGAAACGCCTTAACCCATCGTTCAGCCCTCCTATACGATAATGCATTCTTGCCACAGGCTTTATGTAATCCTCGATAACATTCTGATGCATATTTGCGGCGGGCAACCTCGATTTTCATCCACGAGCGCCGATCACCTTTTGAAAGCATGCTTTAAGCTGCGTTTACACAAGCGAAACTCCCTCGCGAAAATCGCTCGGGCGAAACTTACTCGCTTCGAATGAAATTTCGCACTACCCAAAACAGAGCGCAATTCAGAGCGAAAAATAGCGCGAGTGGGGCAAGCCGCCTCCGACAAGTCTGAAAGCTTCAGTTCTGGTTTTGCAGCCAACATGGAAACTTGTTTTAGCCCTCCAGCCGCTACAATATTTCATCATCTTATAGTTTTTTAATTTCGTGTGGCTATTTCTAGCCGAGTGCAGCCCTTGTAAGGCAGACCCTCCGATGAGGGTGGGCGGCATCTGCCATGTGTAGGTAACTGCGTGTTATTGTGGTGGAGGATAGTGTTATGTGTGGTGTGTGAGTTGCAGGGATGTTGGGGACAGCACAAACACCCAGCCCCCGGGCCATTGGAATTAACCAATGAAGGTTAAAATCCCCGACCCGGCCGGGAATCGAACCCGGGACCCTCTGAACCGAAGGCCAGTACGCTGACCATTCAGCCAACGAGTCGGACATCATCTTATAGTAGATTAGTGTCATAAATGTGTCATAAAGTTGAAATAAATTTTAGTTTTTGTAAGAAATTGAAGTGTTGGGTTTTTCGTGCCGGTCAATGACCCAAGAATGCTTCAAAATAGGTACTGGTAGGTTCAAAAAAAGTACTGAAATGACATAAATTTTCATAATAAACTAACAATAATTGCTTACCTGATCCAGTGAATCTGCTCTTATTTTCTTTCGATCTTTCGCTTCGATATGATCCCAGTAGCGCTTTCATCTTCCCTTTCACTGTAGAAATAGGAAAGTTTAGTTGAGAACTAATTTCCTTCCACGCATCTTCTCTTTTATTGCGATTGAAATAGTTTTTGTTTTTCGGATTCCACATAAAATCTCGATTTTTGTAGAGCTCGATGAGCTGCAAGCACTGTTCTTGATTCATCCCTCGCGCAACTATGGGAAGCACGTTTACACTGAGCGAAATTCGATGAGCGAAACCGTTTGATGCGCGGACAAATACCGACTGACCTCCGGCTCGCAGCGAGGGCCCTCACTCCGCAATTACTCAGGGTAGAGGGAGCGTCTACACTAGGCTCAATTCCCTCGCGAAATTATTTCGCGAGGAAATTGCGCTTGGTGTAAACACAGCTTTAGAGCGGTGAGATCGACACTCTTCACTTCAACGTCACACATGCGATGGTACTACCTTATTTACAGCCCTCATAGAAATGGTAGACTAAGTCCAGTGCGTGGAAAGTTTAAATGAAGGGAATTCGTGGATGTACTGCGTGCCATTGAATCTTTGCGATTATTTTTTGCGGTGGAAAATTCGCTCCATAATAACGACTGGCAAAAGTAGAAAATGATAAAGTGGACTGACGCAAGTTGTCTCACTTTTATAAGCTGCTACCTGCGGATAAGTAGGAACTTCCCCGCACAAGTCGCTCGTCCCCAGGAACGATTTCATACAGGTATTACAGTATGTTCCAAACGAGCAAGATTATCTGGACGTGTGATCAGGATAGAGATGGACAGAATGGGAGACAAAGTGTAGGATGAGAGGAAAGGTTGGAACCAAATAGGCTATCGAATTCCGGAAGGAATGGACTGAGTTGGGAGTAAAGTTGATAGAGTGGGGGAACTGGAGAAATAAATATACACAAACCAAATGCCGGAGGTCGGCTAAAGAGTAAGGTACAGGGACAGGATAGAGAAGCGCCAATGGAGGAGACAAGAGAAGAGGATACTGAAAATATCAGCTGAAGAACGGGAGAGAAGGAGAGAGAGGATGAATAGAGTCTGGTAGAAGAAGAAGAAAACTCACAGCATTGTAAAGCTACTTGTGGTCGAAGAAGAAGAGGAAGAAGGGTATGTAAAAAACTACTGCTCTAGTGATACTACTTGACCAGTGTAAGTGCATAACTATAATAACAAGACTACTTTCATGTTTTGTCTTCTGCAGATATCGAATGTCGTGTTGTCGAGACTCGAGTTTCTGGGACTAGTGTACAAGCCGCTGACGAGGTAATTTTTGTATAATTATAGCAGTCATCTGGTTGAGGTGAATGGAATTCAGAGGAGACACAACATACTACTACTACTACTACTACTACTACTACTTTGATGTTCTGGCTGAGGAATAACCACCATTAGATGAACAGTCAAATATATACCTATATATGGATTTTAGAAAAATTCGAATTTTAATTTGTGAAAGTAAATACATTTTTGTGTTCTATCACCTGTAACCACTTCAGTTTTTAATTAAATGCGACTTATACTCAAAAATATACTACAACTAAGGAAAAACCAAACCAAACCCCTTGGCACTACAGCCCTTGAAGCGCCTTGGCCTACCAAGCGACCGCTGCTCAGCCCCAAGGCCTGCAGATTACAAGGTGTCGTGTGGTCAGCACGACGAATCCCCTCAGCCCTCATTCTTGGCTGTCTAGACCGGGGCCGCTATCTCACTGTCAGATAGCTCCTCAATTCTAATCACGTAGGCTGAGTAGACCTCGAACCAGCCCTCAGGTCCGGGTAAAAATCCCAGACCTGGCCGGCAATCGAACTCGGGGCCTCCGGGTAAGAGGCAAGCACGCTACCCCTACACCACGGGGCCGGCTACTACAACTAAGGAATTAAACAAAATTTTAACTGAACCATCCAAATAAGTTATTAAATATGAGGTAAGAATAGGTTAATAAATTGTTTATTCTCTCACCAACAGAGTAAATAACAGCAACAACAACAAACGTCAACGGTGGCAGAGAGCAGTGACGAAACGCCCAGTGTTCTGACTGGAACGTACCGGGTGGTTGCGATCTAGTTTTATGCATCCCGCCGCTTTTACTACAATTCTGAAATGCATCGGTCCCTCTCCTTAAACCGGGGTAATGAAACAAGATGTGTGGTTAAATCGTGAGCACCACTATTAATTCATTATGGCTACATGGAATTAAACCGCGAAACGAGCACAGATACGAAGAACACGTATGTTACAACAGGATGTGCGCACACAGACCAGGAGCAGGTATTGTATCTGCTGGAAACTGCGTGCTGCATGTTACGCTTCGCAGTATCTCACATGGCAGGGGCTCGTTTGGAGGTGTAATAGTGCACAATGCTCGACAGTTCGAATCCAACGCAAGTTTTTTTAACCGCCAATTCCCTGCGATGTGGTAAGGTTTCCACGATACATACGGCCCTTTACAAGGCCAAATAAATAAATAAATACATAAATAAAATAAATAAATAAATAAATAAATAAATAAATAAATAAATAAATAAATAAATAAATCAGTGTGTGGAAGCTCTAAAGAATGTAACCTACCTGTAAAAAGAATTACTTGCAAGGGATTCGAACCTCCTTATCCACGAGCACTGCTCAATTTCAGCTCTCCGATAGCGTTCATGCCAAGTGAGCTACTGCGAGACTCAACGGACAGCGCGCAGTTTCCAGTCTGTTCAATGCCTGTTTCTGGTCTTTGTGTGCACATCCTGTTGTAAGGTACAATTTCCTTCGTATCTGTACTGAGCCATTCCCTGAATGCCTCAATATACGTAATATGGTAATTTTAGCAACGCATCAATTATTCGCATGCAAGAAGCAGGGTACGAACTCTGAAGTTCCGTTATAGGCAAGCTGGGAGCGGTACGGAATGGAATTTTCCAGAGGGTAGCTCTCCAGTTTGAATTCGAAGCGAGTCGTTACCATGGTTACTAGGCGCGCTACCCGCGTTCAAACTTCCAAATTTTACTGATTTTGTGTGGGAGTGGCTAGATTCAAACGAAGAGAGCTCTACAACAAGGTGCCAGAATGACCAACTTCGAATTCGCAGTAATGCATCTCGAGATTGTCAGCGATCATTTCCCCGCTAAGTTAGAATTCCACAGTTCCAAACTAGATATCACCTGCACTTATAACTATCATTCACTCTTGGATCCTAATAATATCATCTTGAGTCTCCATTTCATAATTTCATTTGAACGAAAAGTCGTTGACAAGGAGAAAGCCGGTCAACCGTCACCCAGCCACCGTTAATCGTGGGTGCGCCTCGTGATACAAAAGGGTAGGCAGTTTACTTAAGGAACCCTGGTGGGGAAAGCGTCCTCACTCTTCTGAACTTGGTGGTGCGAGTAACACGTTGTCCGCGAACGGGAGACTTTCTTTGTATTACCAAAGGACCGTTATACACATGTGCGCGTTTATAGTTAACCTTATTTTCATCTCGAGCAAGACAATTACAGGACTGTTTTAATGTCCTAAGTTATGATTCGCCGTGTTCACAGACCACGAGATGGTCACGCGAAGATTTTACATATAAAATCAAATTAATTAAAGCTCGAGCACTGCGCGTGAGATTGATGAACACCTGAACTGTGACCGGTATCTCACAGCGGTTCGTGAACGGTTTACATGTGTATCGTGTGCGTCTCGTACATTTTTAGCCGCTACATAAACTTATGTCGATTGGGTTTGAACCCTTAAACTGATGACAAATATTTCGGACTAACATCTATGTGTAGACTGAGCCAATTACAGCCTAACATCAGAATCGGCATCGTGTAAAGTGTACACGTTAAGCGGTGAAGAAGTTGGTGCTAATCTACTTGTATTCTGCAGAAACCCAGGAGACAATCATGGATGAACGTGGTATCAACGTCTGGACCTGCCAACCATTGTGTAGCACTGGAATTATGAGCAGCTAAACAGCCTAGACATGTGGCTGTGGAATCCGGGCTGAATGACGACTGACTACAAAAGATAAGTACCTAAATCCAATAATAAATGGCATGATATCAGTGTAGGAAAAGTACATTCAGGTGAGGGAAATTAGCTAATATTTATTCATGTTAAATATGAGCTATTACAACTGTAGTTTGGATTGTTTCATGTAACGGTAAATATATGGCAAAGGGGGTGTGAATACTTTACACTTATGCCATTTGTATATATTTATTTTAGTTAAAAGGGTAGAGGGTCACGCCTTAGGATTATTTAGTCTGTTTGTGTTTATTTTTGCTAGGGTTTATTTTAAGTTATTCCACGTTTGCTGTAGTTATTTGGGGAAGAGAGTCATTGATATGAACAAAGACCACTCGTCAACAGCGTTGGGTAATTCACGTACTTAGCAGCATAATGTTAGTCAGGTAATTCTCTGCATGCTATATTAATTGGTGTGGGAGCCTGTACTTCGTTGAGAAAGTTTAGTATCTTTTAAAATTGCGGGAAGGCAAGTCAGGGATACCACTTGGGGATGAACCCAGGATGGTTGAGATGCGAGGCTTGATATGCTTTAGGCTTCAAATGAGGCCTAATACATGTGTTGAGGCGAGATATACCTTTGAGAATTGAGGGAGCCTTATATACACTGACTGACAGAGCAAATGCAACACCAAGAAGGAGTGGTTCGAAAGGGATGAAAGTTGGGGAAAAAACAGAGACGGCACGGACGAATAATTGATGTTTATTTCAAACCGATATGCAGGTTACACAATGCGCACGGCATCGACTCAGTAGGATGTAGGACCACCGCGAGCGGCGATGCACGCAGAAACACGTCGAGGTACAGAGTCAATAAGAGTGCGGATGGTGTCCTGAGGGATGGTTCTCCATTCTCTGTCAACCATTTGCCACAGTTGGTCGTCCGTACGAGGCTGGGGCAGAGTTTGCAAACGGCGTCCAATGAGATCCCACACGTGTTCGATTGGTGAGAGATCCGGAGAGTACGCTGGCCACGGAAGCATCTGTACACCTCGTAGAGCCTGTTGGGAGATGCGAGCAGTGTGTGGGCGGGCATTATTCTGCTGAAACAGAGCATTGGGCAGCCCCTGAAGGTACGGGAGTGCCACCGGCCGCAGCACATGCTGCACGTAGCGGTGGGCATTTAACGTGCCTTGAATACGCACTAGAGGTGACGTGGAATCATACGCAATAGCGCCCCAAACCATGATGCCGCGTTGTCTAGCGGTAGGGCGCTCCACAGTTACTGCCGGATTTGACCTTTCTCCACGCCGACGCCACACTCGTCTGCGGTGACTATCACTGACAGAACAGAAGCGTGACTCATCGGAGAACACGACGTTCCGCCATTCCCTTATCCAATTCGCTCTAGCCCGGCACCATGCCAGGCGTGCACGTCTATGCTGTGGAGTCAATGGTAGTCTTCTGAGCGGACGCCGGGAGTGCAGGCCTCCTTCAACCAATCGACGGGAAATTGTTCTGGTCGATATTGGAACAGCCAGGGTGTCTTGCACATGCTGAAGAATGGCGGTTGACGTGGCGTGCGGGGCTGCCACCGCTTGGCGGCGGATGCGCCGATCCTCGCGTGCTGACGTCACTCGGGCTGCGCCTGGACCCCTCGCACGTACCACATGTCCCTGCGCCAACCATCTTCGCCACAGGCGCTGCACCGTGGACACATCCCTATGGGTATCGGCTGCGATTTGACGAAGCGACCAACCTGCCCTTCTCAGCCCGATCACCATACCCCTCGTAAATACGTCTGTCTGCTGGAAATGCCTCCGTTGACGGCGGCCTGGCATTCGTAGCTATACACGTGTCCTATGGCACACGACAACACGTTCTACAATGACAGTTGGCTGAGAAATCACGGTACGAAGTGAGCCATTCGCCAACGCCGTGTCCCATTTATCGTTCGCTACGTGCGCAGCACAGCGGCGCATTTCACATCATGAGCATACCTCAGTGACGTCAGTCTACCCTGCAATTGGCATAAAGTTCTGACCACTCCTTCTTGGTGTTGCATTTGCTCTGTCAGTCAGTGTATGTGAGTGCTCAATTAGCCGGCAGAGAGATGTAAAGAGTGCATCGGCTAAGTAGAGAATGTGTTATTCATTTGTTTTGCCTCGAGAATATTTGTGTAGCAGGCCAAGACCTGAGTACGTGCAGTACCGTTAGTCAAGTGAACCACTGGCAGAGAACATGTCTCCCCTACTGTGTGAAAGTGAAGGTCGCCTTGAGGGTGCCTTCCCTCGACAGCTCATTATTTGTTTTCCTCAAAAGCTGATAGTTACAGAGCCGAGAATACTGATAACTTTGTGTCTGAGACGCAAAATCTGACGCCGTCTGCATATCACGAGGTCGACTTCCCAGATATCATCATTAAGTGTGTATATATATTTGTATGTAGTTCTTTCCACAGGCGTGATCTTTTGCATTGGTCATGTGATTTTATGTCTTGTTGTGTAAATTGTGGTGCATGTCAGCTCGTCGGCTGATTTCATTGACATCCAGTTTTGCCTGGACTGCTTTGATGAGCCCGCGAGCTCATGGTCGAAGGTGTGTAGTACATAAGTTAATTAGAGAACCCCCTAAGCCATAGTGTCTTTATATGTTTGTATCCGCAATTTGGACGGACTGTAAATATTTGTATTAGCTATTTCACGAATGTATTAGTCCTACCGGTTCATCAGAGAGACGTTGTGTTACAACAAGGCCTACGGGCAATTATATTGGATTTATGGTTCTTGTCCGGAGTAGTCAACCATGCAAATACGATACGTCAATTATTTTACGTCAATTACCTCAGTCGTCGAAATTTATGTAAATCGGCAATTTTTGTCGGCAGATGTTTTACTCGTCTTCTTTTTATGGTCGGAGACCGTTTTTATAACAGCTGTTGAATCGTCAGCTGGTAACTCATTAAATTGTAATTGCTAAAATTTTAACTAATCAACTTAATTATTTTGACGACTAATTCCCCTGTATTATCACGAAGTCAATGTAATATATAACGGGTCTGAACCCGATCTTGTTTGCTTGCTTATATTATAACAATATACATGTAAGCGCTTTCCGCAGTGATTAATTATATTTACGACTGGTTTGAGGTCGATTTCAGTAATTGTTATACTATGCCAATTAGCATGGACCATTTATATGCTTTTCTCGGGATTAATAAATCCATTTTACCCCATAAGCGTTTCTCATTTCAATATATAGTCTATGTCCATTCATCCTGTCAATATACTCATTAGTATAAGTTTGGATTATTTTTTTGAGTCGCCAAAAATTCATCGAACGGGACCACCGCTCTACCGAACCCTGAGTCTAGTCGGCAACAAAGACAGGAAATGGTACAGTACTCCTTTTAGGAGTTCATTCAAGGTACCCCTAATGAATTAATAGTGGCACTCATGATTCCTGCTGTTTTCTAGCACGTAACCACACATCTCGTTATATTACCACGATTTAGGTAGAAGGGCCGATGTATTTCAAAATTGTTTTAAACGCGACGGGTTGCACAAAACCAGATCGCAAGGGAGCGAGTCAACCACCCGGTGTAACTTTTCAATGCCATACAACTCTCCCAAAGAAAAGGTAGGAATTTTTGAGTTAAAGATGGTACTGAGATGAAGGAGCCTAAAGAAAGCATAAAGTGGGGATTTTTTTGCTTTATAAAGCTCCTTAAGGAACCGGTACGTCTTCTTGCTTGCGTCGGCGTATTGTCCTTCAGTAGAAAGGCCCGGGTTCGAATCCCGGCCGAGCAGGGAAATTTAACAACATGCAGTCCTCTACGTCAAGGACAGGGTGATTTTGTTCGTCTTAATACACGTCTCTTTATTTACATACAGCACATTTCACTACCAACCACCATCCAAACACGCAATAGGAAATATACCCCTGCATATGGGGCTGGCGTCAGGAAGGACACCCGGCCACTGAACTAAAACAAATCAATACAAAGTGCCGAGTCCAAGAAAATGCGATAATATAAGAAAAATGATAAGAATAATAACAATAAGAATAATAACAGAAGATGTATAATAATAATAATAATAATAATAATAATAATAATAATAATAATAATAATAAAAGTAGTAGTCGAGTAATCTTCTTCTGTTTTTCTTTCTTTCTTTCTTCCTTTCTTTATTAATCCGTTTACCTTCCAGGGTTGATTTTTCCCTCGGGCACAGTGAGAGATCCCACCTCTACTGCCTCAAGGGCAGTGTCCTGGAGCGTGAGACTTTGGTTCGGGGAGATTCAACTAGGGAGGAGGATCAGTACCTCGTCCAAATGTCCTCACCTGCTATGCTGAACAGGGCCTTATGCGGGATGAGGACATCGGAATGGATAGACAAGTAAGTGGGAAGGAAGCGGCCATGGCCTTAAGTTAGCTAGCATCCCGGCATTTGCCTGGAGAAGAAGTGGGAAACCACGGAAAACTACTTCGAGGATGGCTGAAGTGGGAATCAAACCCCTAGTACTCAGTCGACCTCCAGAGACTGAGTGGACCCCGTTCCAGTCTTCGTACTACGTTTCAAATTCCGTGGAAGAGCCGCGAATCAAACCCGGTCCTCCGCGGGGGGAGGGCAGATTATCACATTAACCACTACACCACAGAGGCGGATATATTATTATTATTATTATTATTATTATTATTATTATTATTATTATTATTATTGCTAGTGGCTTTACGTCGCACAGATAGGTCTTATGGCGACGATAGGATAGGAAAGGCCTAGGAGTTGGAAGGAAGCGGTCGTGGCCTTAATTAAGGTACAGCCCCAGTATTTGCCTGGTGTGAAAATGGGAAACAACGGAAAAACATCTTCAAGGCTGCCGACACTGGGATTCGAACTCACTATTTCCCGGATGCAAGCTCACAGCCACGCACTCCTAACCGCACGACCAACTCGCCCGGTATTATTCTTCTTCATCATCTTTATTATTATTATTATTATTATTATTATTATTATTATTATTATTATGTGGGGTCGCAGGTGCAAACAGTGTCACAAATGTGGATTTGGTCCTGCTTTATGGCCGGATAACCTTCCTATCGCAAACCCCATGTAGAGAGATATAATCTCTACTCCGCGTTTCCGCGGTAGTTGGTATTGTGGTGTTCTTTATGGAAACGAAGAGATGTGTATTAAGTCGAGTACCAAGAGAGTTGGCTGTCCGGTTACGGTCAAGAGAAGGTGGATTTGAACGCCACTGTTGGCCGCCCTGAAGATGGTTTTCAGTGGTTTCCTATTTTCACACCAGTCAAACAATGGGACTGTGACTTAATTAAGTCCACGGTCGCTTCCTTCAGACTCGTAGCCCTTTCCTATCCTATCGTCGCCGTAAGACCTATCAGTGTCGGTGCGACGCAAAGTAAATTGTAAGAAAAGCAAAAATACCGAGTCGCTGAGCTAGATGACCATATTCAGTTAAAATCCTCAGGTAGGCCTGGAATCGAGCCTGGAGCCCCCTGTACCAAAGGCCAGTATGCTGACCATTCAGCCAAGGAGAAGAACAGGTTACTTATGGGACTTCGTACAGTAAAAATCTGTGCAGTTTTTTAGGGACCTTCGTCTCTGTACTATTTTAGATTTTTAAATCCGTTTTTTTTTTTCATTTTCACCCTTGCTACACTAGGTTCGAGCCTGAGATCTTGGGATCCAGAGGCTGACACTCTACCACTGATCAGCAGAGGGAGCTATAATACTTACTATAATGTTATTAAGTGTAAGAGAGGACTAGAGTCCTAATTTCGCCACTACTGAAGACAGTTTAAAAGACGTGGTAGCCTGCAGTAGAGTTATGTACATGTATTGTTATTAAACGCGACAAACAAGTTGACAATTTTAATGTCTTTTAAGAATTCATTTAAATGATTATTTTATCAACATTTGTATCGAACAGTCATGAATGATGTATGAAGTAGAAGGTGTATAATTTACTCTATTTTCTGACTTGTCGTTTGTAGATACATGAGGCCCGCACTGCAGGCTCAAGTTTTGTCTCATGTGTTTCCCGTTCATGGCCATCCGCTAACGGTTGCTAGGTAACATCGCTCTACACATTTAGTATCGCTAATTTCAGATGACTGCCCATCATAAAACATAGCCTGCGCGGTTACTAGATAACATTGGCTGGCCATTCATCCATACTTTACATCATACTTGCTAGGGTGCTCTTCGGTTACACATTTTTTGCCGTGTCGACAGAGGTAAAAGTTCAGCGGGTGTATGTCTGGAGAACGTGATGGCCAGGCAAATGTCAAGACATATTTATGTCAGGGTATTACAACATCGGTCTAGGAAGCCAAGAATATCGGCCGAGAGGATTCGTCGTGCTGACCACACGACACCTCGTAATCTGGAGGCCTTCGGGCTGAGCAGCGGTCGCTTGGTAGGCCAAGGCCCTTCAAGGGCTGTAGTGCCATGGAGTTTGGTTTGGTTTGGTATTACAACATGGTCCAGAAACGCATAATTGCAGAGCTGTCCGATTTTCAGTAACGTTACTGCAGTCGGACACTCCCAGCAATGTTGCACTCTTACAGTGACTACACTAGTAACGTTAGTTGGAACACACTGTTCACGTATCAGATGAAACGTTCAAAGTGACCTCCTCTTGTCTAAATGCAGGCCTCCACTCGTCGTCACAATGAGTGCCGAACACAATCAGAAAGGCCTTGTGTATTTGTGTACTGTCCGACGGGCTGCCACGATATGTGCACAACGAGAGTTGGTTGTTAATCATCAGTAGACGAATACACGACAGACTTAACGTTTCACCAAAGGTAAAAGCCAGGAGAACGTGGTGGCCAAGAAAATGTCAGATAAATCTGCAATTATGCATTTCCCGACCCATTTTGTCACACATTATTCCGTTCTCTATAAATGAGAAATCCATTCCTGAAGATTTGCCGTTTGGTTTTTTATAATCCCTGCCTGTATATTGACATTTTTAAAGTATGTCAAAATTCGTCAATTTTCAGTTACAAAACTTTTGCACTTCACGGAAAATTTTTATGGCGTGTGGTGCTTTCTGACAGATCTCGTGGACACAAACCAAATGACACCTCACTCGCTCCTGCCCGACACCTACTGTACACGCCAAGCTACACCGCGGGATAAGTGATTCTCAACTGCTAAAATCATACGTTAATCTTTAGATTGCAGCTGACGGAACGGTTCGTCATTATTAGATCGCGGAAATTTAGGCAATGATAGGCTAGAACCTAACTTCCTGTGGCGAATAGCAAGTGTATACAACTGCCTGCATAACGGATATGCTATGAGATTTGCATATGGAGTAGGGGTACGGCTCTCAGAACCCCAAAAATTTAAGTTACTCTCGCTAGATTACGGAACAACGGACAACCAAATTACTTTGCATTCTAACCTATTAAGGCCCCGCGGTGTAGGGGACAACGCGTCCGCCTGCCACCCGGCGGTCCCGGGTTCCATTCTTGGCGGGGTCAGGGGTTTTAAATTGTAATGATTAATATCCCTGGCCTGGGGACTGGGTGTTTGTGACGTCCGTAATCCTCCTTTCCTCACACACAACATTCCACACTACCGCCATTCCAATTACACGCAGGTTCGTACAATATGGTGTCAGTAGGGGCAAAAGATCCACTTGGATCGACGCCCCGAACAAACAGTATTTTTATTTAAAAGAAACTATTACTGCCTGAAACTCCTGGATGTAATTATCATCGCACCAGGCGAGTTATCTGTAAGGTTAGGGGCGCGCAGCTGTGGACTTGCATCCGGGAGATAGTGGGTTCGAACCCCACTACCGGCAGCCCTGAAGACGGTTTTCCGTGGTTTCCCATTTTCACACCAGGCAAATGTACATTAATTAAAGCCACGACCGCTTCTTTCTCACTCCTAGGCTTTTACCAACCTATCCTCGCAATGTGACCTATCTGTGTCGGTGCGACGTAAATCCAATTGTGAAAAAAAATATCATCACACTACTTTATAGCTCGATGTGACATACAACGTAGTGCCAGTACTTACAATAAAAATATGATCCTAGTATGTAAAAATAACTGTAGAGGAAGTACAATTTTAAATAATTCAAGAATCCGCCTTTTGAGCATCTATTTGAATATCTCTCTAACACTTGAACTGGAGCATTACATTAACATTGTCAGTGGTTTGAACATATCTGGTGCATGATTTTGGGTGAAGAATTGATTTTTGAACTATTCGTCAAGTAAGGTCGTGTACCAACGGTGTAGGTGGTGGTGATTATTGTTTCAAGAGGAAGCACAATTGGGCAAGCATCCTCTTTTAACAATGAGAGGGAAGAAAAATGAAGGTACCAGCCTAAGAAAGATAAGGGCCAGTACGTGAACGAAAATTAAAGAGCACCTAGGCCTCGAATTCTCTAACACCGTCTGAGTGCGAAAGTAATAAGAGTTGAACAACGGAGGTCAGTCAGGATAGTTGAAAGTGAGAAGCCTGGGACAAGTAAGTTGAAGCAATGCCAGGACTCATCTTAGGGCCTCGAGGTCGCCAAGCACGCTCCCTAGTTAAGAGTACCTGGGCCCTTTTTGTCGCTTCTTTCGAAAGGCAGGGGCTATGGCGGAACGGTGTTTATTATTTTAAGAGGAAGTATAACTGGACAACCATTCACTTTTAACACTAATCAGAGGAAACAATGAAGGGATCGGCCAAACAAAGACAAAAGCCACAAAGAACGTGATAATGAAAGACTCTCTAGGCCTAGTAAACCTAATCCCGTCGGAGTCGGAAAGTGACAAGAATTGATCAAGCAAGGTCTTTTAGGAAAGAGGAGACGAGGAGGTGACACAAGTGGAAACAATGCCAGACTCAGCTACAGAAATCGTGGTCGCCCTCGGTCGCTTCCTGTTACAACAGGAAGGAGTTACGGAGCATGTTATTCTGCCGCCCCCACCCACAAGGGTGTGTATCCAAGGTAACTTCTCCTGCAAAATAGAACTTCATAGTTACTTATAAATGGCGAGGGAGGGGGTTCAATTGACTCAAAGGCATGACAAGGCACAATGTTATGAAAATATCTCAGCACAGAATTGTCTACTCACCTAGAAATAATTAGCATTTAAAAGGTTAATTTGGTGGTCATGCAATTATGATGTACTGCATATTAGATCAGCTACCGTGGTCACATATTGTATATTCATCTTTTTACTTTTAAAACCGGGCGAGTTGGCCGTGCGTGTAGAGGCGCGTGGCTGTGAGCTTGCATCCGGGAGATAGTGGGTTCGAATCCCACTGAAGATGGTTTTCCATGGTTTCCCATTTTCGCACCAGGCAAATGCTGGGGCTGTACCATAATTAAGGCCACGGCCGCTTCCTTACAATTCCTAGGCCTTTCCTATCCCATCGTCGCCATAAGACCTATCTGTGTCGGTGCGACGTAAAGCCCCTAACAAAATAATTTACTTTTAAATAATATACAAACCATTTCCCGCATATGTAATACTTCTTTATTTATAATCATATTTTGTCATGAAAAGAGTTAAACTGGATCACCATTTGAAAGACCGTTCACGACAAAAACATAAAAAGAACGGCTGTGACTTTCAACTGCCAGGTTACCAAAATCTCATGTATATCTGATGGGTGAGTTCGAGAAACTGCTGGTGGTCAGCGGGTGGGAGATAATGACTGTGTGTGTGTACTCCAGCCGTCTGACTCACCATAGCGGTCTGACGTGGTTCTAGCTGCTTGTTGTTTTAAGATATCCAAAAATATTTCATGATTGCAATCTGACTTCATTGAGTCTCCCTTGCAAGTATTAAGATTAGTTTTTAAACCTCATGTTTCACATCTTTATTGAGTTAAGTGCGATAAAGAGAGAATTTAAGTAATCACGGTGGACCCTGAACTTTGAACCCGTTACAGCCATGGGGTAACACAAATAGTACAAAGATATTCCTGGCACACTAACCGGTAAATTTCAATGGAAATTGATTGCACTGATGTAATAAAAAACAAAAAAGGTCAGGTGCTACAAACAAATCCTCCCAATATTGTGAATTTCATTCCGATTGGAACTCGTTCAAAAGTTGAAAAGAAAACCCTCACACACATTTATTGCATTCCTTTTCATTCTTTAATCGCTATGAGGTAAAGAAGGACCATTAAAGCTTACCCAGTCGTTTCAAGTGGTAGTCTGCATCGCCCTACGACGCATTATTTGACAGAGACTGCTTTTGAGTTATTACATTTAGAACAAAAGAATCGACATTCATTCGGTATGTGTGTATGTGAAAAGTTGACTCAATATTATTATTACCACCTAGTCATTGAGTAACAAGTTTTCTACTCAATTTCCTCCAGAGCTGTGCGTTCCAAGGTACGTTGCACGTTTCTTAATATCTACGGCCCTTTTATGCTTCATGATGCTTAATTTTGTGGTTAAATTTCAAATAATCATCAGCAGCAGACAGAGTACGTACACCCCTAAGGAGCGTTTTTGAAAACGACCGACTTAGAAAAAATGAAAATGCTTTCATTATTTATGAAATAGGTTATCTATTAATTTTCCTCCACAGACATACGCACACAAGTACAATAAATCTATTTTTAATAATCCAATTTCAAAATTTAATATATATATTTTATTTTATTCTATTTTTAATTATTTCGCAGTTAGTTTGATACCGCCATCTTTAGTTGTAGCGGCAACAGCATTCACGGTGTTAAAAGTACAGAATATCTTAATTTTAATTAGACTTGTGGCAAAATAGTAAATATACGTACTTATAAAAAAACATATGTGAAATTGAAATTATTCCGCCACTATCCCCATTTGTGTTCCTCCATCTCACACGAAATTTTACAAGCATGATCTCGTATAATTACCATTAAGAACAGTATACTCAAAATAATTTTGAGCATGTGAATATGGGCTTCCGATAGGTAATTCCACGCATCCAATCAATTGATGTGTTCTATCCACTACAGCAGTTGTATGCGTGGAATTTCTTTTAACAGCAATTTTATATTTGCATGTTAATTATAGGTTATCGTGTGTATCAGGAATCATCTGCGGGTCTCATCCACTGAATTAAAGTATCTTCGTAATCCTCAATCCATAATTAACACATCCTTTCCTACGCCGCTTACCTGAAAATATTTAAATAAAAGTTCCAGTGACCTTCATGTATTCCACTCTTACCCTATATGACCGAGACTTTTAGTCTACCTGTCCTCAGTTTTCATCACACAACTCTGTCATCGAAGATCTGTAATGTTTTAAGCTCCAACGTGTTCATGCCTAACTTATTTCCCTCTCCTTCACCAACAAACATTCTTCGTGACTTCATTTCTGCCACTTCCAGATTATCGATACAGAGTTTGCCGAATTATCCCTCCGACACAGTAAAACCAGCCTGAAATATGTACTGTTCATCTGTTTAGTTTTTCGGCATCGCATGGCGAAGATACACAATGTTTCCACAATCTCCTGATGTTTGGTTTTCAAAGGATAAGAGGCATGACTTAGTGTCCATACTGTGCATGGTCAACTGACTGACAACCATTAAATACGACAATGGAATTTAAGAGGGTGGAGATGCGTTCAGTTTGTCTTGTGCCGATGATTTTTCGAAAATAGTTAATGCAAAAAATCTTTGAAACTTTTGGGGAATTGATGAGTATGATAATTCCGTTAAAGCAGTTGGGAAGTTATAAGGATATAAGAAATTTGTGAGTTGACGCATTCAATGATAGACTTTGTGAGAAGGAAGTGGAAAAAAGTATGAACCCTTCCTCGATTCAGTAATACATGAAAACTGTTCCAAAAATCGTTTCAGAAAAACATAATTATATTTATTCACCGTAAATAAAGATCGCTATTTGCTTTACGTCGCACTGACACAGATAGGTCTTATGGCGACGATGGGATAGGAAAGGCCTAGGAGTTGGAAGGAAGCGGCCGTGGCCTTAATTACGGTACAGCCCCGGCATTTGCCTGGTGTGAAAATGGGAAACCACGGAAAACCATCTTCAAGGCTGCCGACAGTGGGACTCGAACCCACTATCTCCCGATTACTGGATACTGGCCGCACTTAAGCGACTGCAGCTATCGAGCTCGGTAAATAAAGATCGAACCTGCATCGCAATGATAATCAATATGGTATACTTAAATAGTTTTTATACAAAAACAGAACCGTCTCTTGCTCAATCACAGGAACAAATATTTAATACTTATCTTCTGAACAAAACTGCATTAACAATGGACTACAATCAAACTTATTCAAGCCACACGAAAAGCACGTCCATAGAAAACAGAAACTAGAGGTAACGCAAGGAAGGAACAGAACAACACATTTAAGCATCGCGATATTCAACTTCTCATTTTAAAGCCGCAGATTTCCATAAATTTTGGCACTAGTCAAGGAGTATAACTTAATAAATGTTTTAACCAGTCACTACTTATAGCTAGTGATTATGCTTATTCGAGGTTTAAAACAAACTCAAAGATTTAACTCTAGATATATTTAATTAATCCAGAAACTCACTGCAAAACTTCTTCGGCAGGCAGGAATATTCAGATCTTAAGATGGAACTCCAACTAAAATCGGTCATCAGGTATAACAGATTATCTTAAAAGGAACGGTTCATAAGTGAACTTTGACCCTGCCGTTACCAACCTAAAACGCTTTAAAATTATTTCTTAACATCTTTTCCAAGGTATTTAATGTATTTTGATTGAATATTGATTACTGTGGTAGAACTATTTAATTGTTTCGTTTCCCACGGAATCATATAAAATTAGACAGATTCTACCTGCGTTTGATTAATGAATGCTAACCGAACCTGCAGTGCACATTTGCAAACTGGTTATAGTATTATGTTTGTTCTTACCTGTTAAAATGCTGCAAGAACTTCACTTCATTCTGATGTAAATTCATCCCCGCGATTTGTGAGACAGGTTCACCGGCATGGAAAAAAACAACTTGCTGTCGTCACGGACTAGCAATGTATGTGTACTGATAGGAGGTACAAGCGTTTGACCACAATACCACTGAATCAGTGGGCAAGGTCCAACACGACCTAAGATGACACACCCTATGGACTAAGCCGTTTCGTTTCATTCAGTGGAGAGAAATTTAACTCCATTTTAGATCTAGGCGATACTGTTTAGTTTTTAAGGAAATAATCACGGAAAAGTATGCACTATCTTAATTTAGGACTATGCAATGATTGCAGAACTGATTTTGCTGAAAGTAAGCATGTGAACGCAGCAGGTAGAGACACTGGATCAAGGTAGTAATAAACAGGATGAATACTATTGAGAACTTCAGCCAATTAACTTACTGACTTCAGCAATAAGTAACTAGAGACAAAAAGGTGTGTATTACATTTCATAGAAGATCAAGATGTAGTGAAATCACATCAGGGATAACGAAGTGTAGTAGCTAAGAAAGGATGGCAGACCATAAGATTTGCTTAAGGTAGCCTACGATAGTATAGAACTGGTACTATGGACAAAACTAGCTAAGTGTAATTTTTAATTAGGATGGTATGAATGCATACAGCATAAAATTGACGTAGAATTTGTTTAAGGTAGCCTAAAATTGTATGTCGGGTGTACAGGTCCAGAAATTGGTAAGTGTAAGAGTAAAATCAGGATAGTATGGCTGCATTCAACGAAGAATTGGTTAAGGTAGCGTGATATTGGATTGATGCAGTAACAGGCCAGGAATTTGATGTGCAGAGGTTAAATTAGAATGGATTGGTTGCATACAACGTAGCGCTGGGAAAGGATTTGCTTAAGGTGGCCTACAATTGCACAGAACTAGTAATGGGTCAGGCATTACGAAGTGTACTGGTTGAATTAGGGTGACATGCCTTCAGCAATAGAACTGTCTCAGTGTTTGAATATGACCACCTTTAACTGGAATGAGGTGATTATAGACCAAAAATAGCGAAGTGTCCTGGTTAAATTAGCGAGCCATGGCTGCATATAGCACATAGTTCACTGGGGAAAGGAATTTTAGGTGCTAATAGTTTAGATGCACACGTATCCAAGGCGCAAGTGTCTTCCACCCGCACAACAGTTCTGCACTGAGACTTTCATAAATATAGCTCAGTCCACGTAAAGAAATGGACCTGCAAGGAGTGAACACACCCCCTCTGAGACACACATAATTCCTCGTGATTAAGGGATATTATACTGTACTTTGTAATGTATTATGAAAGATAGATTTAAAAGATGGGGCATTTTTGCCCGTGAGTTATTAAAATAGCTACATAACATTTCCTTTCTCATAATTACCTTCGTAGGGAGGAAGCACAATGGTGGGAACAGCCACTGCTTCGTTTCCTTCCTTCATTTTCCTTCTTCTGCTTTGCTCTGGTACAAGCCTCGTGTGGTCCCTCAATCTGTGAACCGCTGGTAGCTCACTTCTGTAACGAAGAGTTATCTACAGTATTTATTTGTTGCGTGTGTTTTGTAGCCTTCATATCAGTGCAGAGGTCTACTTTTATTGTGTTCAGTGAGTGTTATGTGATTAACCTACGTGTGTGATTTCTTTCTTTTAATACAGTGACTTGTTTGCGTTATGGCTGAGAACGTTACAATACGACAGCACAGCAGTACCACGCGTTGCATGGAGAAATATATTAAATGCAATTAAATGTATCCCTCACCCCTCGAGCCCATAACATTATTATTTATCTATTTTCTCCCCAATTTGCCTTACACTTCAATGCTGAGGGATTTTCATGTGCCGTAGTTTACCTCTGATTCTGTACAAACCAAAAATAAACCCCGTAAATTCCCCGTCCCCTTTAGTTTATAAAAATAATTTGCAGCTTAGTTTATTCCGCTTCTTATCTTGAACTTAAATACTGAGTTTCACAAATTTATGTGCCGCCGTTTTCCAGAGATGGCGTTGAGCAGAGCCGTTCTATATGGCAACCCTGTTGTCCTAAGAGCAATACTGTTTTCTCAAGGAACGTAGAATGCAAGGTAGGGATCACGAGAGAGGTGCGCAGTGGCAAAGCAGAGCTGTGACGTCACGCTGGACCCTCGCGTTGAATCTGCTCTGAATGAGGTAGAGGTAGTTCGAATAAGAATCGCTGTGCACGCAGAAGCTATGTGCTAATAATACACGATAGTAACATATCTGTGGTGTATAAGAACCCGTGTGTGTTATTTTATGTGATAAAACGTAAAAAGCAGTAATAGTGTACACTTTTCAGTATGCTTTGTCATGCCATTGCAGGCTGCACAAATCATAGCAGGCACGCGAAGGAACGGAACATACACTTTCATGTATTACTTAAAACCACTGCCGTAAATAAATGGTGACAGAAGTAATCAAGACATTATCGAAAGCTATCTTTCTCAGCTTCGGGGGTTCGGAAGACTTTACGACGATCCTTTTCCGACAGCTGTGACGCGAAAGGTGAAATCATTGCTTCTAGCCTCAATGATTCCGAGGCGATAAGAAATTCCAACTGTTCTCCGGAAGATTATGAAATATTACGCCCAAATATGTTATATGCTACTGCTGAACTCGATCAAAACTCGGATATCGTGTACCAGTCTAAGGCCAGCATTGAGCCCACAACATCCTATTTTTTATCGGAGGATGAGCAAGGGTTCGTTAAAGCCTTTGAAGATCTAATAAAGTAGCTCGAGGTCAGTCGTGAAACTAAGGAGCTGCTTGAAGACTTCACTGGCTATATAGCTCTTAAGATAAAGAAGAAGAACCTCGATATATAAAGTAATTACGGAGAGAAAACAGGTCAAAATACAAGCGGTGGAAATTAAATTTCAAAAAGGGTCCCAATTTTTTTGCAAGTTGCTTTACGTCGCACCGACACAGATAGGCCTTAGGGCGACAATGGGACAGGAAAGGGCTAGGAGTGGGAAGGAAGCATCCGTGGCCTTAATCAAGGTACAGCCCCAGCATTTGCTTGGTGTGAAAATGGGAAACCACGGAAAACCATCTTCAGAGCTGCCGACAGTGGGGTTCGAACCCAATCTCCTGAATACTGAATACTGGCCGCACTTAAGTGACTACAGCTATCGAGCTCGGTAGTTTCAATTTTACTACGGGAAAGAACTGAAAGAGGGTTCTAACATCATCACAAACCTTACGGATATCCTGAAAAAGAAATTCCCCAAAATTTATGAGCTTGCAAGTTGCTTCGTGAGAAGCCGTTCTTTTATTCGAATGGACGCTTTAAACAAAAGTAAGACATTCAAGAGACCGGGTTTCAGTTAATACAACACCGATAAAGAAAGAAGAAAAACAAAGAAATTCCACTGATGCTATGAAATGTCGTATGGCTTTTAGTGCTGGGATATCCCAGGAAGGGTTCGGCTCGCCAGGTGCAGGTCTTTCTATTTGACGCCCGTATGCAACCTGCGCGTCGTGATGAGGATGAAATGATGATGATGAAGACAACACATACACCCAGTCCCCGTGCCACTGGAACTAACCAATTAAGGTTAAAATCCCCGACCCGGCCGGGAATCGAACCCGGGACCCTCTGAACCGAAGGCCAGTACGCTGACCGGTGAGCCAACGAGTCGGACACTGATGCTATGGATAAGTGTGTTTGATATTCTTTTTTAAAAATATCAGCATTATTCTTTGTGTATAACATACCTGTTATATTTTTATGAAAGGCAATTTATTATGTTGTATATGAAACCAGTGCTAAGAATATTAATATACAGGCTCATTAATATGGCCTATCTAATGTTAACGTGGAATTTGTCATTTCCTGGCACTTTGAGAACATTTACTGTACTGTTTGTGTTGTGGACAGTTTCCGAACATTTGCTGTTTGTGTTGTTGACAGTGTATACAGTTTCCCAATACTGCTTGTAACAACGGACATATTTCTTGCAGTCATCAAGCTTTAATGTTCGAGTCTGTAACAATTAGAGCCCCTTGTTATTGTTCGGTGTTCAGAACATGAACATATGGAATGGCCATTCCATTGCGATCACAGTCTTAGCATTGTTACAACCTTTTATACAGATCAGAAACCCTGCTGGATTCACACTGTATTTGATCTCCTTATTATTCATCATCATCTGTTTACCCTCCAGGGTCGGCTTTTCCCTCGGACACAGCGAGGGATTCCACCTCTACCGCCTCAAGAGCAGTGTCCTGGAGCTTCAGACTCTTGGTCGGGGATACAACTGGGGAGAATGACCAGTACCTCGCCCAGGCGGCCTCACCTGCTATGCTGAACAGGGACCTTGTGGAGGGATGGGAAGATTGGAAGGGATAGGCAAGGAAGAGGGAAGGAAGCGGCCGTGGTCTTATGTTAGGTACCATCCCGGCATTCGCCTGGAGGAGAAGTGGGAAACCACGGAAAACCACTTCCAGGATGGCTGAGGTGGGAGTCGAACCCACCTCTACTCAGTTGACCTCCCGAGGCTGAGTGGACCCCGTTCCAGCCCTCATACCACTTTTCAAATTTCGTGGCAGAGCCGGGAATCGAACCCGGGCCTCCGGGGGTGGCAGCTAATCACGCTAACCACTACACCACAGAGGCGGACTCTCCTTATTATTACTCTACTGTAATAGTGAAGTGGAATGCATTTTCTTAGGTGATGTTAAAATATCAATGAAGTTCTCTTATCTCTAACTTGTGGCTAAAACAGAATAGCTTACAGCAGTGTATTGCCTATCTCATATAGAGGACAAGGCGCTGAGGGTTCACGTTGACGTCATCGACGGCCAAGCGTGGTGGGGAGACCTGCGCGCGATCCCTACCTCTTACTCTGTAACTACCATGCTGTTTTCTTAACATGGAATTTACTATAACGATTTGAACTAGCAGAACCCCTAAAATGTATGCAACTCGCCTACATATCTGTAGAGCGGCTAAATGATACTTGCGCCTTATTCCAATACGTTTGTATTTTAACCTATTACTACCTAAAATACTTTCCCTGGAGTTGACGTGGGGTTTGTTTAGGGATGCTTACGCTCGGATGGAAATGGTAATAGGCCAAATAGTGCAGTAAAGTGGATTGCAGTGCTACATACAGTATAGAATTGGCATAGGAGTGGTACCAAAACTACCTCACAGTCGTCGGCGAGATACCGGTCGAACGATTGGTATTCGAGATCTTCTCGAAACATGAGCGCAGTTGTATTAAAATTGAATGTTCCCGCTGCCGTACAGCACGACAGTATCATCAAGTTTCGGAAGGCTTGAGGGGAATCGGCGGCGTGCCTTGCAGGAGGCCATTCCAGCTAAGCGTTTGAGGGCTGCGCCGTGTCTGCCCAGCACTGACAACCCAACACTGCCTGTCGCCCCAGCGTGGTTATGTAGGAATGCATGCACTGGGCTGCCGACCTTGCTCCTATAGCTGACATTACAAACCATGTACGTTATTTAAATGTTTTCGTGCGAGGCAAAAGCGTGTTTTCATACATGGCACAGAATTCGTGCTTTAAGACAGAACTCTCGCTGATCAAGAAATAATTACAGGACAAAGATTTTGAAGAGCTGTCTTTTTTCAAACCATGTAACTCGTCCAACTGTATGTTATGTTTCTTTGAAGCCCTCAAACAATTCGACTATCGTTTTGAAATATCGAAGAAATACCACCTGAATTGAACATTTTAATGACACCCATTTCTGTTAATGTTGACCAAGCTGCAGCCAAATTCGAAGAGAACTGATAAGGCTTCAGTGTAACACAATTCAGAAAAAAAGTATTGCAATATCCTAGGCGGCCTCCCTGCATTTTTTAAAAAACTGGGAACGAAAAGAGTGACTGCGTATCCACCCACAGCCATGCAACTAGGTTTAGCTCCACATAAGTTCCGAGAAAGCAAGTGCTGACAAGTGACAAACTACCGCACGTTTAGTTTAGTATCTCACGCCTGCAACATTTTAACACGTATTATTTACAGAAGAATTGAAAGACAAGTTTAAATCGATTTGGGAGAAAATCAGTTTGGCTTGAGAAGAAATGTAAAAACACGAGAAGCAAACCTGACTTTACATGTCGTTCGCAGATCTAGAAAAGGCATTTGACAATGTTGATTTGACCAAGCTATTTGAGATTCTGAAGGTGATCAGGATCAGATACAGAGAAAGGAAAATTACCTAAAATATATGCAAAGAATAGTCTGCAGTGGTAATAATCCAGGGCTTTTGAAAAGAAGCAGCAATCTAGAAAGAAGTGAGGCAAGGCTGCAGTTTGTCCCCTCTCCTTTTCAATGTTTATATAAAACAATGAATGCAGGAAATCTAAGAGGAATTTGGAAAGGGAATCACAATCCAAGGGGAGGAAATCAAAACCCTGAGATTTGCGGCGATATTGTAATTTTATCTGAGGCTGCAGAAGATCTGGAGGAGTTGCTGAATTATATGGACGGAGTCTTGGGTAAGGAGTACAAGATGAAAATAATTAAGTCCAAAACAAATGAAATGGAATGCAGCCCGACGAAGTCAGGTGGTGCGGGAAATACTCAATTAGGAAATGAAGTATTGAAGGAAGCAGATGCATATTGTTACTTGGGTAGTAAAATAACTTAACGAAGTAAGGAGGAAATAAAATGCAGACAAGCTCTAGCAAGGGAGACCATTTTTAAGGAATGAAATTGGCTCTTTTTAACATAGGAATTAGAAAGATGTTATTGAAAACCTTTGTACGGAGCGTGGCGTTGTATGGAAGTGAAGCATGGACGATAACTCGCTCAGAAAGAAATAGAATTAAAGCTTCCTAAACGTGGTGTTACAGAAGAATGCTGAAGGTGAGATGGATAGATCAAATCACGAATGAGGAGATACTGAATCAAATTGGTGGAAAGAGTAAGCAGTAAGAACCGTAGGGGCAGACCAAGGTATGGGTATGACAAGCAGATTAGAGCAGATGGAGGATGTAGTTGTTAAGTAGAAATGAAGACGTTAGCATAGATATGGTGGCATGGAGAGCTACATCAAACCAGCCTATGAGCTATCTTTGTCATGAACCTGAATAAAGGTAAAACCGGGTCATGTTTGTCAGTAGTGTGTGGCTGAACAGTACGAGCAGGAAGAATGCAGATGACAAGTTAAATGATTCAGTGAGGATTATGTCTGGAACCATAAGATCGACACCTATAAAATGGCTACCGTTGTTGTTGTTGATGATGATGATGATGATGTTTGCTGTTTAGAGGGGCCTAGCAGCTAGGTCATCGGTCCCTAATGGTACGAGGTGCTACGAAATCGATTATCGCCCACTTCTTATCAGGTGGTGACATGGCAGCTGATAGGTCAAGAGCTGCTATATGTAATGAATGAGAACAATTCGATATTTCGGGCCCACACCGTCGCTAAGTATTAATTACAATACTGTATTCAAAAAACAGAAACACGGCCGGAGGTGTTTGTGCCTAACATCTACGTGTTGTGGGAGAAACGAAATACTATGTGGGTTTGGAGAATCCATTTATTTGTCAGTGGCATGGAGCATGTAATCTTATAGTAATAATAATTTCGTATGGCTATTTCTAGCCTGGTGCAGCCCTTGTAAGGCAGACCCTCTCATGAGGGTGGGCGGCATCTGCCATGTGTAGGTAACTGCGTGTTATTGTGGTAGAGGATAGTGTTATGTGTGGTGTGTGAGTTGCAGGGATGTTGGGGACAGCACGAACACGCAGCCCCCGAGCTACTGGAATTAACCAATGAAGGTTAAAATCCCCGACCTGGCCGGGAATCGAACCCGGGGCCCTCTGAACCGAAGACCAGTACACTGACCATTCAGCCAACGAGTCGGACAATCTTATAGTGAGTACAACAGTTGAGTGCTGTCCGCCTCCATGGTTAAATGGTTAGCGTTCTGACCTTTGGTCACATTGGTTCCGGGTTCGATTCGCGACAGGGTCTGAAATTTTAACCATAATTGTTTGATTTCGCTGACACGGGGCCTGGGTGTATGTGTCGTCTTCATCATCATTTAATCCTCATCACGACGCGCAGGTCACCTACGAGAGTCAAATCTAAAAAGACCTGCATCTGGCGAGCCGAACAAGTCCTCGGACACTCCCGGCACTAAAAGCCATACACCATTTCATTTCAGTGGAGCGCTCATTTATATTTTATTGATTCTAGTCACAATAATAAAAGGGCCCATATTCCTCGAATTTAAATAAGTATGGATCATTATGGACTTCTCTTAGGGCGTGTACATGACGGATGTACATCTGTTTCAGGCCCCACGAAACGACTATATGGGTAGGAACTGCACATAGATTAACTACATTTCTACATTAAGTACGAAATAATTAGCTATTTTCTGTAAAAATTTCATGCTGACGCATTTCATCTATACACAAAAAACTGAACCTTAATTTTAAAACCTGGAACGTTCTCTTTAATATTAATACAAAAATATGATCTGAAATAAGGCGCATGAGACAATCATTTGCTCGTTAAGTACAATGTGGAGTTGTCACTTAGAACAACGGTGAACTGCAAAATGATGATACCTTTCATTTTGTTTGTAGCCTATAGATATACACAAGTTACAACATTGATGCACGGTTTTATTTTCACTGTACTACATTTTTACTTAATTAATACTTGTTAACGTACAAGTTCCTTTACGTCGCACCAACACAGATATGTCTTACTGCGATGATGGTATAGGAAATGGCTAGGAGGGGGAAGCAAGCGGTCGTGGCCTTAACTGAGGTACAGCCTCGTGTGAAAATGGGAAACCACGGAAAACCATCTTCAGGGCCGCCAACAGTGGGGTTCGAACCCACTATATCCCGAACTCAACCTCACAGCTGCGTGCGTCTAACCGCACGGCTAATTCCTCAATAATTCCGGAAATATGCCGTTCAATTTTTTAAACACCCGCCGTAATTTCCGTAAGCTTCGTCTATACATTGAAACTGGGTCATAGACGAATAATACTGTAAATATTTTCAACTGATAACCACCAGTGTACAACAGTACCACATACAGCCACATAGAACGGATTACCATTCCAACGACTACGAAGCGAAGAGTATCGACAAACACGCTGTCATACAGAGAACTGACGTAAGCCAGCCTGAGCTCCTCTTATACATCCCTCACTTACTCTTTCTCTCCATCTTCATCTGTCAACCCGAAATCTTCCCGAAGAAGAGGCAACACCCAGCTATTTTTAACACGTAGACAACGGCGACTCATACACAATTCCTAAATTGTTTCAATTATCAAGTTCTAGAATTGAGTGAATTCTCAGCACTTCCACAATATTACAGTAACTGACAATATACAATATAGAAAACTTTCCAGTTTCTACATTTAACTTGTGAAATAATACTGAAACACTGAATAACCGTTGTATACCAGGAGAGTCCGCTGCGCCTGACTTTTTTGTTGTTAGGCATCCCAACGAACGTCAGTGTTGTGAAGGTCGATTTTTCTTTGCCATTTACCAAGCTACAATCGCCTTTAAAGCACTTACTGCGTCATCACAGCAAGACTATTGCAAAAACATGTATTCGACATTTATTTACACAATGCATCAAACAGTCATACACTTATGTAAAGAGTAAGTGCCAGTCATGAGTTTTCGATTGGATATGAAATGCACGCTAAAAGCGATAGCATACTGATAGAAAACGTGTGTGTGTTTGTGAAGCGGGAAGTAGTTTTACTCCAAGCAAGCTTTCTGATAAGGCGGAGGCAACAGTCACTAATCACAGACGTGCCGTAGGTAAGTGGTTTCGAATCCCACGAGCGCTAAATATTTTTATTTTTGTTCACATTCTAAGCTATGAGGATCAAATATAAGGCCATTCGTGCCACATTCGACCAGCAGCGTGCATGTTCAATGTGTACTAGCCCGTCGCTGGGTGTAGCCTAGCAGTGCTGGACATTTTTCGCTATGTGAATAAATAAAGTCCGCCTATGTGGTGTAGTAGTTAGCGTGATTAGCTGCAATCCCCAAAGGCGCGGGTTCGATTCGTGGCTCCGCCACGAAATTTGAAAAGTGGTACGAGGGCTGGAACGGGGTCCACTCAGCCTCGGGAGGTCAACTGAGTATAGATGGTTTCGATTCCCACCTCAGCCATCCTCGAAGTGATTATCCGTAGTTTCTCACTTCTCCTCCAGGAAAATGCCGGGATGGTACCTATCATAAGGCCACGGCCGCTTCCTTCCCTCTTCCCTGTCTATCCCTTCCAATATTCCCATCCCTCTACAAGGCACCTGTTCAGCATAGCAGGTGAGGCCACCTAGGCGAGGTACTCGTCCTCCTCCCAGTTGTATCCCGATCCACAGTCTCACTCTCCAGGACACTGTCCTTGAGGCGGAAGAGGTGGGATACCTCACTGAGTCCGAGGGAAAACCAACCCTGGTGGGTAAACAGATTAGAAAGAGACAATAAATAAATAAATAAATAAATAAATAAATAAATAAATAAATAAATAAGTAAATAAATAACCCACGACGTGAGGGTATTCTGATACATTGACTTTGTGGATGTTTCTAGAAGAACGTACAAAATTCGAATAAAATTTGCAGACTCAAATGGGCGTTGAACCCACCTACCAACCGCAGTTGTATTAACAGCACCCCAATTAACCTATGACACCAAGGCGACTCCAGTCAGCAGTTTACCGGAAAGCGTACTAGATGGACAATTAATTCCGCTTCACAACTGCTCACACGTTTTCTATCGGTACGCCATCGCTTTTAGCGTATATTTCATATCCTACTGAAAGCTTTTAAATGGCAGGTGTTTTTTTACATAACCATATGACAGTTTGATGCATTATGTAAACAATGCAAAGGTGATGGGGCAGTAAGTGGTTAAAAGTGATTGTTGCTTGTTGTAGGGAAAAGAGAATCGACTATTACAACCAGTGACGTTCGTTGGGATGCCTAACAACAGAAAATGTCAGGCGCAGCTAACTCACCCGGTATACGCCTTAAAGAGACATGATAAACGTCTCACGAAGGTGTGACAGGTCATAAACAGGAGTGAGCGGTGTAGTGAAAACTATTGAGCATCGAGCTATAGTACGAGAAATATGATATGAAAGGTAGAGTTTCAGCGATGATGTGCCTGTCGAATGTGAGACCCAGGCAAGTGCCTCTCAAAGTCGTGTGGGCTAGCGTATTCTGGGCTCCTTATGCGTTGAAGCTGTCCGTGATGCAGTTCACTAATTTGGGTTTGGTGATGACATCGTGTTAAAGTCGCTGCAGACCACAAGGGGTATTTTGTAGTCAACGCTGTCATATGGCAGCACGTACTGTCAGTTGCGTGTGCAAGGGAAGAAATCCTGGCATACGAGGAAGGTGATTTTCTGCGGAGTTATGCCAGGATACATGAAGATGTATCCGAACACGATGGTGCAATTGATTTCGTAGGTAGCTACAGACTATTAAACAAGAAATATATATAAACAAATTTTCTCCCATTCCTGCATATCACTTATCTCGTGTTGAGATGTCAATTATGTATCTTGAGATGCGTGTGTTGACTTATTCCTTCGTCTTGCATTTTAATTCTCTCAGTTTTTGTAATCTAGCTTGAGTCGACGAAGCATGTACCGAAGAGTAGCAACGAGCCGTATTTTTTCAGTTTGGACGAACTTGGTTCATGAAGGTGGTTCGCGAACCAAGTTCGTTTCTGTTTCGCTAAACACACGTACATCCAGCACGAAGAACTCAGTCTCATACTTGCCATGGAAATGGACTGCGACTGTTGGTATTGCGTTTGACGAGTTGGGTTTGTTTTATGGAAATAGGTAGGGAATAATTAGGCCTACTTGGAGTAAAGAATGGTTACGGGAAAAAGACAAGGGATCATTTCATGAATTTAAAAAATGTAGATGGACTACCGATCACAAAGGAAGATACCCGTATGAGAAAAGCAGTCACTGAAGAAATACGCCTCGTAGCTACTCTTCGGTATATCCTTCGTCGACTACAGCGACTAAAGCGACAGGTTTTACTACTGTCTGGGTCTTTACGTCCGTCGACACCCGCACACCAAAATCTAACACGGCGATTTATAGTTCCTTAAAAAGTGTCTGGACAGGAGGATGATCGAATTGAGGTTTCACCTCAGGACTCGTTCTACTAGTTTAGTAGCGTACTATCTTCTGCTCGCAGCTCGTAGAGAGGATTGTAAAGGTTCCTGCCTTATCCACCGGAGGTCTCCATCGTATAGAGCAGAGCAGATAATTGAAATTCTTGGATCATCATGTATCACCACGCAGTCACAACCACCAGCGACACCCGCACCATAATTACATCGACAACTTCAGTTGCATTAGCCATCCTCAACTCCGTTGCCGTAGCCTACCATGCTCCCATCATGTCCTCCTTTGCAGATCCCAACTACCAGGTGAAATGTCTACCACGAGTTCCATCTAAAGTATAAAATGTCCGCCTCGACCATTCCTCAGAAGATGCACATCCTAACCGGCACTTGGTGGTCAGTTCGACGGATACTCGTCAAGGCAATCTTGATCAGTCTCCAGTCCTCGGCATGGAAACTGCACCTGAACGCCCTCTTACCCCCACCAGTGAACCATTTCCAGTCACAGGAGCCCGCCGTCCTGTCAACAATTCACGCTCTTTCCAGACCCCACCACATGGTACCCACGTCTATCTAATTGAAAGTACAATTTAACAATTCCGCTCCCCTCTCAACATCCTTTCCCCGCTCCTCAAGTTTCATATGCACCGAGAAGAGATAGCAGACATATGGCCAACCACAAACAGTGTTATCATTTATTTGGTGCTGCCGCTGCATTCAAGTTTCTATCGCAATCAGTGCTCAAGTTTCCACCTGCCTCCTAGACATAGCCTTTTCAGAATGGGGTACATGGTATAGATCCAACACTCACCGAGGTGGAAATCATCCCCGAATTAAACTCCGGAGGATTCCCAACTCGTAAAGCCTTCCGAATACGGAATGCAGCAGTCACAACGTAAACGGTGGCAATTCTGCTGCCTACCACCGCAGATCTAGAATGGTACTAGCTTTCGATATGTCCATCAACCGCCGCCATTACCAATTTGAATCTTCACGTGCCCTCCCTCCCATACAACACTCATAGCACCAACCAATGTCGAGCTACGAACCGTAAGTGAGGGCATTGTCTGCAAGAACATCCAACCTACAAGTGCCCTAATACTGCCCAACCCCACCGTCTGTAACTCCTGTGGAGAAGCACACCCGACCTACGCCCGTAGATGTAAAGCTCGTACCGCCCTCCTTCTGATAATCCCGAACTCGTCGCACCTATCCGCACACTTCATTCACCTACCAGTCCTAGCCGCTCTATTTTCCCATACCGTCGAGGATTTAATCCGATTCATCATTATAGCCCTCTACAATATTTAACCCTACCATTGTACTGTACTTGCGTCCTAACACACCTACGAGCTGCTAAAAACCAAACACTCAATAACCACTTTCAGAATTCACATTCCGGCCTGAATACTCAATTCCATTTTACCCCCGTTACAAACTCTTGTCTGAAACCTGTCGCTCGTCCCACCCCACTTCCACTGATTTTTCTCTTCAGTGAACATTGAAGCGTCCAGTGAAACGGAACTGCGATGGGGGAAGAAAGCCACAAACATCATATCGTCGGCAATCTGCAACCACACTTCGCCTTCTAGAAGGATCATCCATCATCTTCTAACTACAATGTATTACTAAATTCTTCATATCATGTTATGTATATTTTCTTTCTTCAAGTCAGAATATATGCATATTTTATCTAAGAGCGCTCACCCTCCAGAACAGCAAAATAAATGAGATAGAAAAACCTTCTGCAGTTAACATCATGTACATAATAATCTAATAAAGCAACCTTAGCCAAGATGCCGCTCCCTTTCCATACCAGTCCTAAATTCCTCAACCCCAGTTTACCCACCTTTTCCCCCATGCAACTCTGTTAACTCCTATCTCTCCTGGCCAGAGAGAGGGCGTTACCTTCTAGATGGCCCTCCCTCCCCTTCAGGAAGGGGATGAAATCTCTTTAACAACAACTTCGGTACTTCCATGTGACGAAATCGTTCGGAATCTTTCACTTTCCTCACTTCCTTACGGAAAGTATGTTTCAGTGAAGTAACCCTCGAAGGTAAAAACGCTAAATCTCCTAGCAGTAGCGGTAAATCAACTGGAACGAGGCTCACGTATTTGAGCACCTTCAAATACCACCGAACTGGGCCAGGATCGAACCGACCAACTTGAGCTCAGAACGCCAGCGCTCTACCGGCTGAGCCACTCAACCTGGCCACTGTTAGATACAAATTACTCTACGCTCTCTTATTGGTTTTCGCACAACTATTGAAGACGGAAACCATGAAAAAACACAACCAGGTTGGCCGAAATTAAATTTAACTAACTTGTCTCCTCACCTGAAAATTGACATAGTGTCAGACTTAACAGGATTACTTAACAAACAATAGCCAAAGTTAAAAATGGCCATCGTTTGGCAGAGTCCTGCACAGCGGCCCAGCCCATGAGCTGCTTCGGCGATAGATGGCAATGAGCTTTAGAATGCTCGAACATAAGAAACCCGTGACGAAATCGCACGGGTCGGGCTGGGCACGCGGTGAGTAGTGGTAGTGCTATGGGCCGACTGCTTCTACGTATACAGTGTACTGTGTGTCAGCTGAGTGCGTTGCATTACGGTCGAGTGGAGACGATCGCGTTTGCTGTGGTTTTCTGTTTGACTTCCCCTCCATCCTGTTTACGGAAATGAATGCGGACTGTGGCTTCAAAACAAAAGAAACCTTGCAAGAAAACGCGAAATAAAAGAAAAACTAGAAACCGGACAATGCAAGACTTCTGAAGTGGATCCGAACCTCAAAAGTCGTATTTGGTCGGTCATCAAGTCTGCAGTTGGCAGTGATGGGAAAGGCGTACACTTTGTGCTGATGGCTTTACGTCGCACTGACACAGATAGAGTTATGGCGACGATGGGATAGGAAAGGGCTAAGAGTTGAAAGCGGCCGTGGCCTTAATTAAGGTACAGCCCCAGCATTTGCTGGTGTGAAAATGGGAAACAACGGAAAACCATCTTCAGGGCTGCGGACAGTGGAATTCGAACCCGCTATCTCCAGGGGGCAAGCTCACAGCTGCGCGCCCCTAACCGCACGGCCAACTCGCCCAGTGTTCATTTTGTGTACTGAACGATCTGAACAAGGCGTGCATGAATGACTGTCATTCCTATCTTCCGGGTCATCAAACTCCACGACTATGCCATTATCTGCCAAAGTAATGAATTAAGTTTGCTTCGTGGGCTTACGTTGAAGAGGGTCCTATTCTAGCATATGAGCTGGTAGGTAAGGTAAGGGTTATTCTGCCCAAAGGCAGGTCCGAACCTCCTCAGAGGTGTTACTGAGCCGGAGTTTACGTGCGGTAGGGTGGCCAGTTCCTTTCCGCTCCTCCATTCCCTTAACCCCACCAACAGCGCGTGGCAACCCATCCAACTCCTGACCACGCCCAATGTTGCTTAACTTCGGATATCTCACGGGATCCGGTGTTTCAACACGGCTACGGCCGTTGGCTCATATAAGCTGGAAAAATATTTAAACCTGAGTTGTGCAATGGAAGAATTTATAGCACCGTATTGGAGGACAAATGGACAAAATGATCCAAAACTTCAGCAGATCGCCAAGAAAGAAGGCTACGATGTATGCAAGCGTCAAGTTCAACTTCAGAGGGAAACTTCAGTTCATGGGCTTCATTCTCAACACATGGAGATCTCTTCTGCATCCAGACAATGTTGTTGCTCTTCTTCCACCACCATTAAAGAAAGACAAAAACGCTACGCACATCAACTAAGTAAAAGCTGTGTTCAGGTTTTTTCATGTCGTTTAAGTTTGTATTTTAGTTCATTTTCATTAAACGCGAGAGAGGCCCCTTGAATATGCAACCCCCGTGGGTGGGGGCGGCAAAATAATGCCTACGGTATCACCTGTGTGCCATAAGAGGTGACTAAAAGGGGCTCCAGTGATTCTTAACTTGGGAGTGTGGATTGGCAACTATGGGGCCGGTAACTGAGTCCTGGCATTGCTTCCACTTACTTGTGCCAGGCTCCTCATTTTCATTATCCTATCCGACCTCCCATGGTAAACTCTTATTACTTCGAAAAAGGGTCGGATCCCTGCCATTTTTTCCTCTCTGTTTAGCGTTAATAGAGGATGGCTCCAGTGACCAATCCAAAAAAAAAAAAAACTATGGCACAAGAGCCCCGAAGGACCATGGACTACCGAGCGACTGCTGCACAGTCCGAAGGCCTGTAGATTACGAGGTGTCGTGTGGTCGGATCCTCTTGGCCGTTATTCTTGACTTTCTAGACCGGGGCCGCTATCTCACCGTCCGATAGCTCCTCAATTGTAATCACATAGGCTGAGTGGACCTCGAACCAGTCCTCAGGCCCAGGTAAAAATCCTTGACGTCGACGGGGATCGATCCTTGGGCCCTCGGGTAAGAGGAAGGCATGCTACCACTACACTGCGGAGTCGGCAGTGATCAATCCGGTATAAAAATATCAGGATCTTCAAACAATCACAGCTGTTTGGTAATTTCGTGGTAATTTGCATCTTATCGCACCTACGTGCACTGGTCTTTATATAAATTCTCCAGAATAGTGCACAGAAACATCCTCAATAATACATTTGACCACAGATCGCACAGTCAGCAAGATGTAATTGTGTTGTTATAATGAAGCTGACCGGCTACATACTGGGCGACAAGCTTCCAAAGAGTTCAAATGGAAAAATAAAACCGTATATTTGCGTGATGGCTATGAATACCATGTACCAGGCGGGCAGAATAAAACTGGCCCGGAAAGTATTTCCAATATGAGTGACGCGGGTTTGACCCTCTTTAATAAACATCACGGAAGATGCTGGAAATGGCCTCATCTGAAGAAAAGGAAAGGTGAGGATCCAAAAGTCCTCACTCCACTTTACTCGGAAACCACCGGCACAATTCAACACGCGAAGATTAGTCTGGACGCTTTAACGCATGCACAAGAGTAAATTTGTAAGGATACTCAGAGGCAGGTCCTTTCTGGTAACGTTTCGACACGACGATCACTTAATTCCCACTTGCGCAGATAAACGGCGTTGAGATCTCGCCAAACAAGTGCACGTGGTTAGGACCTGTCAAGATGACAGCAGTGACGTTAGGGTAGCCCACTTATTCAAATTCCGCGCCAAACAAGTGCACGTGGTTAGGACCTGTCAAGATGACAGCAGTGATGTTAGGGTAGCCCACTTATTCAAATTCCGCGCCAAACAAGTGCACGTGGTTAGGACCTGTCAAGATGACAGCAGTGATGTTAGGGTAGCCCACTTATTCAAATTCCGCGCCAAACAAGTGCACGTGGTTAGGACCTGTCAAGATGACAGCAGTGATGTTAGGGTAGCCCACTTATTCAAATTCCGCGCCAAACAAGTGCACGTGGTTTAGGACCTGTGAAGATGAGGGCAGTGAGGTTAGCCTCGTTCTCTTATTCAAATTCCGCGCTAAAACACGAGCACATAGTCAAAAGTGAGGTTAGGACCCGTCAAGATGACAGCTGTCAATTTTGACAGCTGTCAGGAGCACCTGGTCTATTTTGTAGACGATAGCACGTGGCCGTGCAGTCATGGGGTCAATGACCACGTGGGAAAATGCTGACGCAGCACCCGTTATTTTAGAACATACATTGCTCATACTACTTACAGGAACACGATCGCTCACGAGAGTTTATCCTCATTGGCTCTTTGACTATCGAAAAGAGTACTGACATTACCATTCCAAAATAATATTCCTAACAAAGCTGGATTATCCACATCTGAATGGATTGGCGGTACCCGATGCAGACAATGCATCGATAACGAATCACTTGGACATGTCTTAGGATTCTGTGATAGAGGAATTCACGCCATCACATGGTGAGGTCTAAAATAGCTAATGCTTTGCGACAGAAATTGTGGTAAGTGCACTAAGAAATCCCATGCGTTTGCTCTGAGGGTTCTACTGGAAGAGTTGATATTATTGCATATTCTAACACGGCATGGCATAATATTATTGACCCTTCTGTCCGAGTCTAGGCTGACCTTCAACAAGCTGAAGAGGTGGATAAAGAAAATATAACTATTTATGAACCTAATGCTAATTATTTCAAAGACAGACGTAAGCTCTAATGCGTTGATGTAACAAGTCTACCGATAGAGCACGGGGCGCTATACCTCGTTTTTGAGGAATTTCGAAAATATATCACATTCCAATTTCCGTACGAGACGAGATAGTCACCATAGTTCTAAATAAGAGTTGTCAAATTCTGTATCACCCATTTAATCCAAACCTCTAGGTGTTGTTTGAAATTTATATCATAATATTTTAATGATTATTAAAAGGCTACCTCCATTGCGAGGCAGTTTTGTAAATAAATAAATAAATAAATAAATAAATAAATAAATAAATAAATAAATAAATAAATAAATAAATAAATAAATAAGTAAATAAATAAATAAATAAATAAATAAAATATACTTCAGTTCAAATCGAAATAGAAGACTTTATTTTGTGTAAAAATACGATGTGTTCGGATTATGTGAGAATGAAAATCCACAGCCTGTGTCCAGTCATTTGATCGGGTCAGGATTCAATGGTTGAAGCCCCATCTAGCGGAGAGGACAGGAATTGCTACCAAAACCTATCGCACTCCTCTGGGCCAATGATTAATGACTGACAGATGAAATGTTATTAGAGAGTGTTGCTGGAATGAAATGTGACGGGGAAAACTAGCGTATCCGGAGAAAAACCTATCCCACCACCGCTTTGTCCAGCACAAATCTCACATGGAGCGACCGGGATTTGAACCACGAAGCCCATCGGTAAGAGGCCGGCGCGCTGCTACCTGAGCCACGGAGGCTCCACTGAGCAGTTTATGTAAAATAAAGAAAAGCTTTGTTTTTTGTCCATGATATCTGCTTGATTTCTTTACGGATAAAAACTGGCGAAGTAACGAATACATCTGAATTAGTTTACTTTTTAATTCTGCGTGAATGTTCTTTACTTTACAGAGGTTTGGTTACTAAAAGTGTAAAGGAAAGGGCATATTGGCATTAACTTTGTGGTCGCAAATGGTTCTCTCAAAAGGGACAACTCATGGACTCCCAAGTAATCTCTGCTACCCCCAATCAGAATGCTCTAATTACACCCATGGTTGCAGTTATTCGCTAATTAAGCTTCAGTTTCTTTCTATAAAATTTCCCGGCCGGGTCGGGGATTTTAACCTTCATTGGTTAATTCCAATGGCCCGGGGGCTGGGCATTTGTTCTGCCCCCAACATCCCTGCAACTCACACTCCACACATAACACTATCCTATACCACAATAACACGCAGTTACCTACACATGGCAGATGCCGCCCACCCTCATCGGAGGGTCAGCCTTACACGGGCTGCACTCGGCTAGAAATAGCCACACGAAATTATTTTCTATAAAATGAATACATTTTGAAGCTCTCGATATATTGTTACTGAGGATTTCATTATATTTTAATATTCAAGGGGATGTTTCGCAGAAAGAGAGAGCTACTGTTCTCGCAGACACAATTCACAGCTGACGATCCGCGAAGCTTTGTATCTGTCAACGTGCAGAATTGTGATGGCGCGGTGGCCATGTGACAGTGATACGACTGGTGCCATAAGCTAGTCGTGTAGAACGGATGACAGGCGCCATCTGACAGGCCCTATTATGATAAATGACGGCTGCTGATGTACCTTATAGAGCAGCAAGTGGTTCATCTCTGTCAACAAGGATGCTTCTCTCACACGTGTACTGTTTAGAACGACGTAAGAAATTGAACTCTGCTGATCCAAAAGCGGATTTAAAACACTCGCACTCCATTTCCAGCTGGCATTTCCCGACGGGGACACACTATCATTCGTGATTGATAAGGGCTTAGAATAAACGTCAAGAATTATTTCTCAAAAGCATAAACATTAATATATATACACACTCAACTCTCGATTTACCGTAATCGGATCAACCGCGGTGCGGCTTAACCGCGGTATCAAAAAACACTAAATATGCACGAGTGTTAGAAAAATGAATGAGGTGGCATATGGCTTTTAGTGCCGGGAGTGTCCGAGGATATGTTCGGCTCGCTAGGTGCAGGTCTTTTAATTTGACGCCCATAGGCGATCTGGGCGTCGCCGTCGTGATGGGGATGAAATGATGATGAAGATAATATATACACCCAGACCCCGTGCTAGCGAAGTTAACCAATGATGGTTAAAATTCTCGACCCTGCTGGGAATCGAACCCGCGACCCCTGTGACCAAAGGCATGTATGCTAACCATTTAGCCATGGAGCCGAACACGAGTGTTAGGAGTTTAAGTATTACAAATACAACAAACAGTTACGCATTGCCTTGCCAAATGTGGAGTCGTTGCTGGAGTACATCGAGGGCCAGGATGATTCTCTCATCACCGAAAAACTTCTTTTGAAAAACTTGAGAAGCAAAATAAAGAAAAAAAGTGTTTCTCGGCGCAAAAGCAGAAAACCATGACTGATTATTTTCAGAAACAGTAAAGTTAGGGTCCGTCTCTGTGGTGTAGTGGTTAGTGTGATTAGCTGCCACCGCCGGAGGCCTGGGTTCGATTCCCGGCTCTGCCACGATATTTGAAAAGGTGTACGAGGGCTGGAACAGGGTCCACTCAGCATCGGGAGGTCAACTGAGTAGAAGTGGGTTCGATTCCTACCTCAGCCATCCTAAAGTGATTTTCCGTGGTTTCCCACTTCTCCTCCAGGAAAATGCCGGGATGGTACCTAACTTAAGGCCACGGCCGCTTCCTTCCCTCTTCCTCGTGTATCCCTTCCGATTCCCCCCCCCCACAAAGCCTCTGTTAAGCATAGCAGGTGAGGCCGCCTAGGCGAGGTACTGGTCACCCTCCCCAGTTGTATCCCCGACCCAGAGTCTGAAGCTCCAGGACACTGCCATTGAGGTGGTAGAGATGGGATCCCACGCTGAGTCCGAGGGAAAAACCCATCCTGGAAGGTAAACAGATAAAGAAGAAGAAGAAGTAAAGTTAGGTAGTCTGAATATTTTTCTTTGATTTATTGGTTTCAACGGAAAGTGCTGTTTATTGTGCTAAGTGCTACTTTTACTGCAGCTCACTGGGTAAGTTAGTAAAAAACAATACAGTAGTAACATTTATTATCATTTTAACTGTATTTTCATTACGCCTGTTCTATTTTTAAATCTTTGCGGGTTAATCGCGATTTTACTTATCCGGGAAGCCTTAAGCCTACGTTATCCCCGTGAATCTAGAGCTGAGTGTATATACAAATGTACTGAATTTGTAACATCCGTCAGTGTAGAAAACAGGGTAGTTCCTTAATAAAATAATTTAGCTCCGTTATCAGTCAATGAGAGGGGCTGCCTGGCCGAGGCAGTAAAGGCGTGCTTGGTTCGAATCCCCGTCAGGAAGTCGTAAAATTTAAGAAACGAGATTTCCACTTCCGGAGGTGCATATGGCCCTGAGGTTCACTCAAGCCTACACCAAAAATGAGTACCAGGTTAATTCCTGGGGGAAAAGGCGGCCGGGAGTAGAGCTAACCACTCTACCCCATCAAGTGCCGAGGTTACGGATAGTGGAAGCCTTTACCTTTCACCACTTCCAGGGCCTTCATGGCCTGTACGGAGATGACTTTGCTTTGCTATCAGTCAATGACGCCCTTGAAAAAATACTGCCAGTCCCATTATGACCATCTGTACCATTTGAAATAGATCATCATCTTAGCTTTGTTCTAAAAAGCGCATGACGTGGCCAATTTCCAGATGGCGTGATGTGAAGTTCCGTCTGTACAATAGATGTACCTTCTCTACGCATTACGTGGCCATTCCACCGAAGTCAAGTCTCATGTATCTTGTCTACTCCCGTGATTTTCCGGATTTCTATGTTGGTGACATGGTGTGGCCGGGTCAGGCCAAGTGACCACCGAAGCATCCACATCTCCTTGATAAAGTGCTTGTTCATGCTTAACGGTTGCTGGCCACCATTCAGAGCCATAAATGAGCGAACAACATTCCTGTAAACCTTGGACTTCATGTGGATTGGTATGCGACGAACGCAGAGAACACCAGTAGTCTGCCGCCACTTCATCCAGGTCGCATTTACTCGTGCACGGGCTTCTGGGGAAGTATTACACTAAGTGTCGACCAAAAAACCAAGCTACTTTTACTTTATTGAGATCCTGGCCATGTACGCAGAGTGACTAGGGCGCTTGGCCATCATATCGAATCGCGTATCTAACCGAGCCTCCATTTTACTTGGTAAGACAGTTGCGTCTGCTGCATTAATTAATAGCTAATAAACCGAGCTCGATAGCTGCAGTCGCTTAAGTGCGGCCAGTATCCAGTAATCGGGAGATAGTGGGTTCGAGCCCCACTGTCGGCAGCCCTGAAGATGGTTTTCCGTGGTTTCCCACTTTCACACCAGGCAAATGCCGGGGCTGTACCTTAATGCCACGGCCGCTTCTTGTTTCTCTTCGCCAGGATATAGTGCGATCGAATACGTTAATAACATTTTGTCTAAAATGTTACGGACTTTTCCGTGGTAGGTAGAGGTGAAAGAAGGTGCGGGTGTGAATAGGTCTCCAGCTACGAAAGCAAAATTAATTTAAAATTTAACAAGGTTATATTTTCTTTTCAAAAACAAAGAAATAACAAGCATGGCAGGTACAAAGTAGCAAATCAAAAGGGTAGTTACAATATTTACAGGAATTGGGCTTCGCGCCCTGATTTTACACTGCTTGGGCAATCAGCTCAGTTTTACCCCAAACACGAGTTTTAACAGAGGGGCAGAAAACCCCATTCATACTTAGGAGCCCTTGCTCCAAATTACACAGAAAAGCCTCCACGAGGCATACAACACTCAATTTTCAAAAGAGCCACTCGCTCTCAAAATTTAAGCCTCTCCCAGGCCACACCAAACTCCACCTTCAAGTTGTCCTCACTGGACATAGACACAGGGGTAAAATACCCAACCTACTGAGGTCTATTAAAAAAAAAAGGGCAATTACATGACCTCTAAAATAACAATTTGAGAGGAGGCGATCTTGCACTCCTAATACACTTGTTTTTAAAAAACCTAATCTGGCTCTAGGCCACTAATGCAAGGGCTAATCCCATACTACCGAGGTGACTTTAGGAAAGAACAATTTGTTTTACATTAACGAAGAATAGGTTAAGAAAATAAGTTCACCTCAAGACAATGTGAGTGGGAGCTCGAGAGGGTTAGCACTCTCTATCCCAATATGCAGCTTAAAAGAGAATAGAAGAAAAGATCGTTACATTTTAGGAAAAGGTTACATGGAGGAACGCTTCGCACCCGCCCCGAGAGTTAAACTGCTGAGCTAGCAAAGAAAGAATTTATTAATCGGCCATTACCTTATTGATGACCGCTGCCGAGGAAAGAGGCGCTTCCCGCCTCCTGCTATGTACTTTATACACTGAAAGATGGAACAGAAGTGGCCCGGAGACCCTAAAATCAGCAGTTTATATCCTCTCGCGGAAGGTTCTAGGCGTTAGGGGAATGAAAACACCCTCCCACAAACTTTTTATTGGCTCGGGTACAGAAACATATCCAAGTTGGGGGAAGATACATCGGATTGGTCGGAAATAACTCAAAGAAATTCAGGATTGGTTAAATGCAAAACAAGGGGAAAGAGAGGGGTATACAGCCAACTTAACCAAAGACTGAAAAAAAATTTAGCAAAGACCAAACATTTGAAATAAAAATTTCTCCAACAAAATAGTTCTTTGACTCCGCACTAGGTTGCACTATTGTTGATCTTCAGTAGTGTCCTCTAGAAGAGAAAGTTCACACTTCTTACTTCAAGCGAAACAAAACCACATCAAAAATGACACAGTTCAAAAACTCAAAATTTTCCACGTGGTGACATCTTCTGAGAAAGTAGAGAATTAATAGCGTAGATAAAGTTCTGACTTCCTCCAGCAGAGGAGTTTTAACTGGCGCACATTTTAAATTAGCGGAGTGGAGGTGTACCGCCCGGTACATAAAATATGAAAATCCACAGCCTGTTTCCAGTCATTCGACCGGGTCAGGAATGGAACGAATGAAGACCCATCTAGCGGCGAGGATAGGAACTGTGCCGGCTGCCGAAGCCTGTCGCACTCCTCTGGGGCAATGATTAATGAATGACAGGTGAAACGAAATGATAACGGAGAGTGTTGCTGGAATTAAAGATGACAAGGAAAACCGGAGTATCCGGAGAAAAACCTGTCCCGCCTCCGCTGGTCCAGCACAAATCTCACATGGAGTGACCGGGATTTGAACCACGGAACCCAGCGGCGAGAGGCCGGCGCGCTGCCGCATGTGGAACGGAGGCTCTGTCTAAGATAACGCTTCAAAATTATTTTATGCGAAATATTTTAGGACACGCATCTACAGATATTTATTGTTATCAATTACTTGTGTGCAGCTTATTAAAGGATCATCAGTTACGAGAAGTGTCGTCATCTGCCTAGTACGAGCGTACCTTATGTAAATCCAGGGGAGATCCAGAGCTCGTGGTCATTCGGTAGATCATTCTTGTTCTGACGAGGTATGTTCAGAGGGAAGGAGGAATGGTATGCAGATAATTGTATTGTGTGTACAGTATCCAGATGCGGGTCTTCATATGAAATTTTTGAATCTGCACTTCAAGAATACCTGCAGTGTATAACAAGAGGATCTACGTATTTCGAGATATTAGCTGTATGAATGGATTCCTCACGATTCACAAGAGAATAGAGGGTATTAAAATCTGTTTATTAACCTCGACCTAATTTGTTAGCATTATTAAATTTGATATATTTAGTGTTTAAACTTATCTCCGCTGCCATAGTAGTGCAATTTTATCGACAATATTTAAGATGAACAGTCCCATCAATTTACGTCGCATGGAAAAACGTAACATTAAGGTAAAACGCACGACCCTGCAAGCGCATGGTTTTAACACACGGATATCAAAACCACAGGCAATGACTGAATGCTCAGCTAACACCCATGGTTGTAGTTATTCGCTAATCAAGCTCAAGAAAAAAAAATGACATGTCATAAATATCCGGGCCTTATTTATCAGTATGACCAACCTATTAACGCTCAAATACCCGATTCAGGTTGATTCCAAGCACCTGTATAGGAGCATAGATAAATAACCTTGAGGTGGCAGTTAAGATCACTAACACAGTCGATAAACACTGAAAAGATGAAAACTAGAACTTAGTAATTCTAAATATCACAATGTATGAAATAATGTGTATGTGTATCCTCCTTTAATTTCAGTTTCCTGGGGTTGGCGATGAGGTGAGATGAAATTATTTGGCATGATTTTACGGCCGGGTTGCCTTCCTGACTCTAAACCACAGTTGAGGATTTTTTTTTTTTTTTTTTTTTTTTTTTTTTTTTTTTTTTTGCTAGTGGCTTTACGTCGCACCGACACAGATTGGTCTTATGGCGACGACGGGATAGGAAAGGTCTAGGAGTTGGAAGAAGCGGCCGTGGCCTTAATTTAGGTACAGCCCCAGCATTTGCCTGATGTGAAATAGTAAACCATGGGAAACCATCTTCAGGGCTGCCAACAGAGGGATTCGAACCCACTATCTCCCGGATGCAAGCTCACGGCCGCGCGCCCCTAACCGCACGCCAACTCGCCCGGTAGTTGAGGAATTAATGAAGATGAAATTAATTATGTTGAATGAGACGAAGCTTTAACTGACCCTGTGATAATTAAGAGGGGAACTCCTCAAGGCAGTATTATTGGACCTTTATGTTTTCTTACATATATAAATATTATGATTAAAGATGTGGAATCAGAGATAAGGATTTTTTCGGATGATGTTATT